>NW_022983385.1:0-122500 GCF_011762595.2 Tursiops truncatus
TACCTCTCCAATTCTCTATCACTGCTGCGTTTATGCCCCTGTTACACATGCTTGATTGTTCTCTTTGCGGAGACATAGCAATCCATAGTTGTTTTTCAGATACTTACTAGTCAGGTACATTCTTAGGCGTTTACTATGGGGTGTTGAGTCCATTTCGTTGTTTAGCTAGGTGTAGCCTTGTCTATTCCATCGTTTGGTTTAAGGAATGGTATCTTTGCTAATTTCAACCTCTGGATTATGCCTCACCCCTCCCCACCTTTCCCGTTAAGCAGCATTAGTTGGTGTTTTCTAAATTTGAGACCCTGTTTTGTTTTGTAATTTATTTCCTGTGTAGCCATTTTGGATTCCGTGTATTAGTGATATCTTATGATGTGTGTCTTTTTCTTTTTGACTTTTTCACTTAGAATGATCGTACCTGAATCCATCATTGTTGTACAACGGCCATATTTCATTGATTTCAGGCTGAATAATATTCCACTCTACCTAAGTACCACAACTCTATCCATTTTTCACTTTCGAGAATTTAAGTTGTATCCTAGTCGAGGATCTTTTAAACAGAGAGGGGTAAACATTGGGGTGCCTGTGTCCTCTCGATTTTGTTTTCCCAAGATATAGGCCCATGAGTGCAAGTGCCCTATGCTCTGTTGCTCATTTTTTAGATGTTTAGTAAACACCATACACTTCTCCAGAATGTCGTTGGCAATATACATTTCGCACTATAAGTCTCACAGGGCTCCCTCTTCTCGTTGCCCTGTCCTGCATTTCTGTTGTTTACACTTTTTGAGATGGCTCTTTTGACTGATGCGAAGTGATATCTTCATTGTAGTATTGATTTCCTTTGCCCCCTGTTTGGTTGGCTAAAAAAGTGTATGCGTTTTTTCCTGAATATATACAGAAAAAACGCATACACCCTTTTTGGCCAACTGCATCATGTGGCAATGTTCTGCTCTTTTCCTATGCTTTCATGGCGAGTCCTTTCTACCTCCTCAAATCCCTTTCCTGCCATTCTCCCTTGCTTACAAGTCCTTTTCTCTGCCTTTCCTCAAGACATTTTTCAGTGATGGATATTTATCAACTCTGCAGTTTTGTGAATTTACACTGCCCCTGAGTTCCTTTGTTCAACTCGTGTTTCTTGTGAACTGGCCACAACAGCGCAGGATTTCCTCAAGCCCTATACTGGTTCCATGGGCACGCCCTAGCCTTTGGTCAATTCGTCTTCCTGATTGGAATTAGAGTGACATGTGCCCGTCTGACACCTAGCTTGTCTCTCATTGTTCTCTCTATTCCGCTTCATCTTCTGGACAAATTCCAAACTGTACGCAAACAGATGTTGACAGTGCTGACTCTCCAAGTGGGGAGAGTGTTAGTAAAGCGCTGGAAGGTTGAACCCGAGCACCAGGGTGAGGAGATGAGACATATTTGAACACGTCTCCCGATCAGATGGTTGATCATCCTCTGGTGTGACAGACATGTTTTAGCAGTAGGAAGAGTCCCATTCATGGGAGTTGAGACCCGTGGAAGTTTTACCATCAATATGACCCCAAAGGGTCTTCATTTAGATCACCGAACCTCTCCAATCCTCATCACTGCTGCGTTTAGGCCCCTGTAACACTGATTGATTCTCTTTCGGGTCAGAGCAATCCATAGGTTTTAAGATACTTTCTAGTCAGTTACATTCTTAGGCGTTTAATATGGGGTGTTGAGTCCATTTAGTTTAGCAAGGAGTAGCTCTTGTCTATTCCATATTTGGCTTAAGGAACTTTATCTGTGCTCATTTTCAATCTCTGGTTTTATGCAGCAACCCAACTCCCCTTTCCCCTTAAGAAAGCATAAGTTGGTTTTCTAAATTTGAGACCCTGTTTCTGTTCTGGAATTCATTTCCTGTTGAAGCCAAGATTTAGATTACCGAGAATTACTGATATCTTATGATGTTTCTTTTTCTGAGGTGACTTATTTCTGTTAGAATCATCATGGACCTGAATCCACTCATTGTGTTGTAAGGAGCCTGATGACACAGATTTCATTGCTGAGGGATATGGCTTTGTAAGTAAATACCCCAACTGTCTTTATCCAGTGTTCACTTTCTGCGATGTTGAACTTTACTGTAAAGGAGTTCTTGTCAGAACAGAGGTGTCCCAAACTTTGGGTGGCTGTGGCTCTTTGATGTGTAAGATCCCTAAGCTATAGGACCATAAGAGGAAGTGCCCTAGGCTCTATTGCTTTAGTTTTTTAGATGTTTCAGGAAACACCATACACTTCTCCCGAGTGCCTGGTTGGCAATTCTGCATCACGCCCAGGAGCATAACAAGGCTCCCAGTTCTTCAGGCTGCACCCGGTTGCCCAGGATTTTCCCCAGATGCTCCATGGCCTGTCCTGCTTTTCTGGATTTAACTTTTTTCAGATGCAGCCTTTTGACCGGGGGAGTGAGACTTCATTGTAGGGCAGATTTCCTTTGCAAGCTTGCTTGGTTGGCCAAAAAGGGCGTATGCGTTTTTTTTCCTGAATATATTCAGGAAAAAGTGCAGACGCCCTTTTTGGCCCCGTGCATCATTGTGGGACCTTCTGCCTCTTTTCCTATGCTTTCAAGTGCAATTCCAGTCTACCCCTGAAATCGGTGTTCCTGCAATGTCTGCCCCCCGCTTTCAGTCCTCAGTGGCAGCCTTACTCAGTATATTTTTGGACGATAGCTGTCATTTATAACTCTGCAGGTTTGTGAATTACACTGCCCCTGTGCTCCTTTCTTCAACTCCTTTCTTGTGAGCTGGCCTCAACACCGCAGGATGGCTTCAGGTCCGAATCTGGTTCCGGCACGGCATGCTGAGCCTTGGTTAATTCCTCTTCCTGGTGGGAGGTGAGAGTTAAATTTGCCAGTCCAGACACCTCCAGCTGGTCTTTCTCAGTGGTTTTCCGCTATTCCAGTTTATCTTACCGCAGAAATTGCAAACATGGGCCAAACAGGAGGTTAAAGGCACTGATTCTCCAAGTGGGGATTCAGTTTTTGTAAAGCGTCTGGAATGTTTCACCCGAGTACCAGGGGAGGAAAATTGAGTCCATATTTGAACACTGTCTCTCCTGATCACATGGTTCATCATACTCTAGGTTCCACATGCATGTTTTAGCTGAAGGAAGAATACCTGTAAACCTGGAGAGTTGAGACCCCTGGAATGGGTTCCATTTTAGAAATATGGCTGAAAATGGTCTTCATTTCCTGGGATGGGCCTCTGACCTCTGTGAAATGAAGCCCATCACCGCAGCGTGATATGAGCTTTTTCTTGGACATATGCTTTATTGGCTTGGTAGTTCAGAGGCATAGGAATCCATAGGTCTGCATATAAGAGGGTTTCCTAGTCAGAGGTAGAACTTTTAGGCTTTAATATGCGGTGTTGAGTCCATTTCGTTGAGCAAGGAGTAGCTCTTGTCTATTCCATGTTTGGTCTTAAGGAACTTGTATCTGTGCTAATTTCAAAAGAAGGCATCATGCAGCACCCCAACTCACCTTTCCCTTAAGCAAGCAGCAGTTGGTTTTCTAAACTTGAGACCCTGTTCTGTTTTGTAATTCAGGTCCCCAGTAGCCAAGTTCACATTCCGTGTATTACCTGATACCTCATGATGTTTCTCTTTCTTGGACTATTTCAGTTAGAATCATCATCCTGCAATAGCCCTCATTGATGCTGCTCACCTGCCTGATGACATAGACCTCATTGCTGGGTTGATATCAATGTACATAGTACCCAACTTCTTGAGCCTCCCTCCCTGGTCTGCCATTTTCCACTGTCACCCGTAAACGAGGCTCTGGTAAACAGAGCCGTCCCAACTTTGGGGTGGCTGTGTCTTTTCTGATTTAGATTTCCCTAAGCTATAGGACCATAAAGAGGAAGTGCACCCAGGCTCTGCTGCTTTGTTTTTTAGATGTTTCAGGAAACACCATACACTTCTCCCGAGTGTCTGTTGGCAATTTACATCCCAGCCCATCCAGCATAACAAGGCTCCCAGTTCTCCATGGCCTGTGCCTGCCCTTTCTGGCTTTCACAGTTTTTTTCAGGTGGCCCTTTTGACCGGGGGGAAGTGCAGACTTCATTGTCAGCTGCACGATTTCCTTTGCAAGCTTGCTTGGTTGGCCAAAAAGGGCGTATGCGTTTTTTCCTGAATATATTCAGGAAGAAACGCATACGCCCTTTTTGGCCAAGGCATCATTGTGGACGTTCTGCCTCTTTTCCTATGCTTTCAATGCAATTCCAGTCTACCTCCTGAAATCGGTTTCCAGCAATTCTGCCCCGCTTTCAAGTCCTCGGCAGCCTTACTTCAGTCTATTTTTGGACGATAGCTGTCATTTATAACTCTGCAGGTTTGTTAATTACAGGTGCCCCTGATACTTTTTCTTCAACTGGCTTTCTTGTGATCTGGCCGCAACACCTCAGGATGGCTTCAGGCCCTAATCTATTCCATGCACGGCACGCTTTGTTTTTGGTTATTCCTCTTCCTGGTGGGAAATGAGAATTTTATTTTATATTTCAGACAGCTCCATTGCTATTCTATCATTGGTTATCGCTATTCCTGTTCAACTTCCGCAGAAATTGCATGGGCCATACAGAGGTCTAAATCTGACTGACTTATCCAAGTGGGGAGAGTGTTAGTAATAGCGTCTACAATGTTGCACCCGACTACCAGGGTATGAAAACTGAGACATCGATTTGAACACGTGACCCAATCACATGGTTGATCATACTCTAGGTTCCACATGCATGTTTTAGCTGAAGGAAGAATACCTTAAACCTGGATATTGAAATAGTGGAATGGGTACATGCGGTATGACTTCAAATGGTTTTCATTTGCTCACCGAACCTCTCCAATGGTATCATTGCTGTTTTTATGCCCCAGTACACATGCTTGATTTCTTTCCCAGACATAGCAATCCATAGGTTTTAAGATACTTACTAGTCATACATTCTACCAGGTGTTTAATACCTCATTGTTGAATCCATTTCGTTGAGCAAGGAGTAGCTCTTGTCTATTACATATTTGGCTTAAGGAACGGTATCTGTGCTCATTTCAATCTCTGGTTTTATGCAGCACCCCAACTCACCTTCCCCCTTAAGCAGGCATAAGTTGGTTTTCTAAACTTGAGACCCTGTTCTGTTTTGTAATTCAGTTCCTGTGTAGCCAAGTTTACATTCCGTGTATTAGTGATATCTTATGATGTTTCTTTTTCTGTGTGACTTATTTCAGTTAGAATCATCGTACCTGAATCCACTCATTGTGCTGCTAAGGGCCTGATGACATAGATTTCATTGCTGAGTGATATTGCTTTGTACATAAGTACCACAACTTCTTTATCCATTTTTGCTTTCTGGGATATTTAACTTGTACTGTAAACGAGGTTCTTGTAAACAGAGCCGTCCCAAACTTTGGGGTGGCTGTGTCTTTTTGATTTTAATTTCCCTAAGCTATAGGACCATAAGTGGAAGTGCCCTAGGCTCTGTTGCTTTGTTTTTTAGATGTTTCAGGAAACACCATACACTTCTCCCGAGTGTCTGTTGGCAATTTACATCCCGCCCATCAGCATAACAAGGCTCCCAGTTCTCCATGGCCTGTCCTGCCTTTCTGGATTTTACACTTTTTTCAGATGGCCCTTTTGACCGGGGGAAGTGAGACTTCATTGTAGTGCAGATTTCCTTTGCAAGCTTGCTTGGTTGGCCAAAAAGGGCGTATGCGTTTTTTCCTGAATATATTCAGGAAAAAACGCATACGCCCTTTTTGGCCAAGTGCATCATTGTGGACGTTCTGCCTCTTTTCCTATGCTTTCAATGCAATTCCAGTCTACCTCCTGAAATCGGTTTCCTGCAATTCTGCCCCGCTTTCAAGTCCTCTTGGCAGCCTTACTTCAGTCTATTTTTGGACGATAGCTGTCATTTATAACTCTGCAGGTTTGTGAATTACAGTGCCCCTGAGCTCCTTTCTTCAACTCGCTTTCTTGTGAGCTGGCCGCAACACCGCAGGATGGCTTCAGGCCCTAATCTGGTTCCGGCACGGCACGCTGAGCCTTTGGTTATTCCTCTTCCTGGTGGGAAATGAGAGTTAAATTTGCCCGTCCAGACACCTCCAGCTAGTCTCTCATTGGTTCTCGCTATTCCTGTTCATCTTCCGCAGAAATTGCAAACTGGGCCAAACAGGAGGTTAAAGGCGCTGACTCTCCAAGTGGGAGAGTGTTAGTAAAGCGTCTGGAATGTTGCACCCGAGTACCAGGGGAGGAAAACTGAGACATATTTGAACACGTCTCCCGATCACACGGTTGATCATACTCTGGGTTCCACATGCATGTTTTAGCTGAAGGAAGAATACCTTAAACCTGGAGAGTTGAGACCCGTGGAATGGGTACCATGCAATATGACTTCAAAGGGTCTTCATTTGCTCACCGAACCTCTCCAATCCTATCACTGCTGCGTTTATGCCCCTGTACACATGCTTGATTCTCTTTCGGAGACATAGCAATCCATAGGTTTTAAGATACTTACTAGTCAGGTACATTCTTAGGCGTTTAATATGCGGTGTTGAGTCCATTTCGTTGAGCAAGGAGTAGCTCTTGTCTATTCCATATTTGGCTTAAGGAACTTTATCTGTGCTCATTTCAATCTCTGGTTTTATGCAGCACCCCAACTCACCTTTCCCCTTAAGCAAGCATAAGTTGGTTTTCTAAATTTGAGACCCTGTTCTGTTCTGTAATTCAGTTCCTGTGTAGCCAAGTTTACATTCCGTGTATTACTGATATCTTATGATGTTTCTTTTTCTGTGTGACTTATTTCAGTTAGAATCATCATACCTGAATCCACTCATTGTGCTGCTAAGGGCCTGATGACATAGATTTCATTGCTGAGTGATATTGCTTTGTAAGTAAATACCACAACTTCTTTATCCATTTTTCACTTTCTGCGATGTTGAACTTGTACTGTAAACGAGGTTCTTGTAAACAGAGGCGTCCCAAACTTTGGGGTGGCTGTGTCTTTTTGATTTTAATTTCCCTAAGCTATAGGACCATAAGTGGAAGTGCCCTAGGCTCTGTTGCTTTGTTTTTTAGATGTTTCAGGAAACACCATACACTTCTCCCGAGTGTCTGTTGGCAATTTACATCCCGCCCATCAGCATAACAAGGCTCCCAGTTCTCCATGGCCTGTCCTGCCTTTCTGGATTTTACACTTTTTTCAGATGGCCCTTTTGACCGGGGGAAGTGAGACTTCATTGTAGTGCAGATTTCCTTTGCAAGCTTGCTTGGTTGGCCAAAAAGGGCGTATGCGTTTTTTCCTGAATATATTCAGGAAAAAACGCATACGCCCTTTTTGGCCAAGTGCATCATTGTGGACGTTCTGCCTCTTTTCCTATGCTTTCAATGCAATTCCAGTCTACCTCCTGAAATCGGTTTCCTGCAATTCTGCCCCGCTTTCAAGTCCTCTTGGCAGCCTTACTTCAGTCTATTTTTGGACGATAGCTGTCATTTATAACTCTGCAGGTTTGTGAATTACAGTGCCCCTGAGCTCCTTTCTTCAACTCGCTTTCTTGTGAGCTGGCCGCAACACCGCAGGATGGCTTCAGGCCCTAATCTGGTTCCGGCACGGCACGCTGAGCCTTTGGTTATTTCCTCTTCCTGGTGGGAAATGAGAGTTAAATTTGCCCGTCCAGACACCTCCAGCTAGTCTCTCATTGGTTCTCGCTATTCCTGTTCATCTTCCGCAGAAATTGCAAACTGGGCCAAACAGGAGGTTAAAGGGACTGACTCTCCAAGTGGGGAGAGTGTTAGTAAAGCGTCTGGAATGTTGCACCCGAGTACCAGGGTACGAAAACTGAGACATATTTGAACACGTCTCCCGATCACATGGTTGATCATACTCTGGGTTCCACATGCATGTTTTAGCTGAAGGAAGAATACCTTAAACCTGGGGAGTTGAAACCCGTGGAATGGGTACCATGCAATATGACTTCAAAGGGTCTTCATTTGCTCACCGAACCTCTCCAATCCTATCACTGCTGCGTTTATGCCCCTGTACACATGCTTGATTCTCTTTCGGAGACATAGCAATCCATAGGTTTTAAGATACTTACTAGTCAGGTACATTCTTAGGCGTTTAATATGGGGTGTTGAGTCCATTTCGTTGAGCAAGGAGTAGCTCTTGTCTATTCCATATTTGGCTTAAGGAACTTTATCTGTGCTCATTTCAATCTCTGGTTTTATGCAGCACCCCAACTCACCTTTCCCCTTAAGCAAGCATAAGTTGGTTTTCTAAATTTGAGACCCTGTTCTGTTTTGGAATGCAGTTCCTGTGTAGCCAAGTTTACATTCCGTGTATTACTGATATCTTATGATGTTTCTTTTTCTGTGTGACTTATTTCAGTTAGAATCATCATACCTGAATCCACTCATTGTGCTGCTAAGGGCCTGATGACATAGATTTCATTGCTGAGTGATATTGCTTTGTAAGTAAATACCACAATTCTTTATCCATTTTTCACTTTCTGCGATGTTGAACTTGTACTGTAAACGAGGTTCTTGTAAACAGAGCCGTTCCAAACTTTGGGGTGGCTGTGTCTTTTTGATTTTAATTTCCCTAAGCTATAGGACCATAAGTGGAAGTGCCCTAGGCTCTGTTGCTTTGTTTTTTAGATGTTTCAGGAAACACCATACACTTCTCCCGAGTGTCTGTTGGCAATTTACATCCCGCCCATCAGCATAACAAGGCTCCCAGTTCTCCATGGCCTGTCCTGCCTTTCTGGATTTTACACTTTTTTCAGATGGCCCTTTTGACCGGGGGAAGTGAGACTTCATTGTAGTGCAGATTTCCTTTGCAAGCTTGCTTGGTTGGCCAAAAAGGGCGTATGCGTTTTTTCCTGAATATATTCAGGAAAAAACGCATACGCCCTTTTTGGCCAAGTGCATCATTGTGGACGTTCTGCCTCTTTTCCTATGCTTTCAATGCAATTCCAGTCTACCTCCTGAAATCGGTTTCCTGCAATTCTGCCCCGCTTTCAAGTCCTCTTGGCAGCCTTACTTCAGTCTATTTTTGGACGATAGCTGTCATTTATAACTCTGCAGGTTTGTGAATTACAGTGCCCCTGAGCTCCTTTCTTCAACTCGCTTTCTTTTGAGCTGGCCGCAACACCGCAGGATGGCTTCAGGCCCTAATCTGGTTCCGGCACGGCACGCTGAGCCTTTGGTTATTTCCTCTTCCTGGTGGGAAATGAGAGTTAAATTTGCCCGTCCAGACACCTCCAGCTAGTCTCTCATTGGTTCTCCCTATTCCTGTTCATCTTCCGCAGAAATTGCAAACTGGGCCAAACAGGAGGTTAAAGGGACTGACTCTCCAAGTGGGGAGAGTGTTAGTAAAGCGTCTGGAATGTTGCACCCGAGTACCAGGGAGGAAAACTGAGACATATTTGAACACGTCTCCCGATCACATGGTTGATCATACTCTGGGTTCCACATGCATGTTTTAGCTGAAGGAAGAATACCTTAAACCTGGGTAGTTGAAACCCGTGGAATGGGTACCATGCAATATGACTTCAAAGGGTCTTCATTTGCTCACCGAACCTCTCCAATCCTATCACTGCTGCGTTTATGCCCCTGTACACATGCTTGATTCTCTTTCGGAGACATAGCAATCCATAGGTTTTAAGATACTTACTAGTCAGGTACATTCTTAGGCGTTTAATATGCGGTGTTGAGTCCATTTCGTTGAGCAAGGAGTAGCTCTTGTCTATTCCATATTTGGCTTAAGGAACTTTATCTGTGCTCATTTCAATCTCTGGTTTTATGCAGCACCCCAACTCACCTTTCCCTTAAGCAAGCATAAGTTGGTTTTCTAAATTTGAGACCCTGTTCTGTTCTGTAATTCAGTTCCTGTGTAGCCAAGTTTCCATTCCGTGTATTACTGATATCTTATGATGTTTCTTTTTCTGTGTGACTTATTTCAGTTAGAATCATCATACCTGAATCCACTCATTGTGCTGCTAAGGGCCTGATGACATAGATTTCATTGCTGAGTGATATTGCTTTGTAAGTAAATACCACAACTTCTTTATCCATTTTTCACTTTCTGCGATGTTGAACTTGTACTGTAAACGAGGTTCTTGTAAACAGAGCCGTCCCAAACTTTGGGGTGGCTGTGTCTTTTTGATTTTAATTTCCCTAAGCTATAGGACCATAAGTGGAAGTGCCCTAGGCTCTGTTGCTTTGTTTTTTAGATGTTTCAGGAAACACCATACACTTCTCCCGAGTGTCTGTTGGCAATTTACATCCCGCCCATCAGCATAACAAGGCTCCCAGTTCTCCATGGCCTGTCCTGCCTTTCTGGATTTTACACTTTTTTCAGATGGCCCTTTTGACCGGGGGGAAGTGAGACTTCATTGTAGTGCAGATTTCCTTTGCAAGCTTGCTTGGTTGGCCAAAAAGGGCGTATGCGTTTTTTCCTGAATATATTCAGGAAAAAACGCATACGCCCTTTTTGGCCAAGTGCATCATTGTGGACGTTCTGCCTCTTTTCCTATGCTTTCAATGCAATTCCAGTCTACCTCCTGAAATCGGTTTCCTGCAATTCTGCCCCGCTTTCAAGTCCTCTTGGCAGCCTTACTTCAGTCTATTTTTGGACGATAGCTGTCATTTATAACTCTGCAGGTTTGTGAATTACAGTGCCCCTGAGCTCCTTTCTTCAACTCGCTTTCTTTTGAGCTGGCCGCAACACCGCAGGATGGCTTCAGGCCCTAATCTGGTTCCGGCACGGCACGCTGAGCCTTTGGTTAATTCCTCTTCCTGGTGGGAAATGAGAGTTAAATTTGCCCGTCCAGACACCTCCAGCTAGTCTCTCATTGGTTCTCGCTATTCCTGTTCATCTTCCGCAGAAATTGCAAACTGGGCCAAACAGGAGGTTAAAGGGACTGACTCTCCAAGTGGGGAGAGTGTTAGTAAAGCGTCTGGAATGTTGCACCCGAGTACCAGGGGAGGAAAACTGAGACATATTTGAACACGTCTCCCGATCACATGGTTGATCATACTCTGGGTTCCACATGCATGTTTTAGCTGAAGGAAGAATACCTTAAACCTGGGAGTTGAAACCCGTGGAATGGGTACCATGCAATATGACTTCAAAGGGTCTTCATTTGCTCACCGAACCTCTCCAATCCTATCACTGCTGCGTTTATGCCCCTGTACACATGCTTGATTCTCTTTCGGAGACATAGCAATCCATAGGTTTTAAGATACTTACTAGTCAGGTACATTCTTAGGCGTTTAATATGCGGTGTTGAGTCCATTTCGTTGAGCAAGGAGTAGCTCTTGTCTATTCCATATTTGGCTTAAGGAACTTTATCTGTGCTCATTTCAATCTCTGGTTTTATGCAGCACCCCAACTCACCTTCCCCTTAAGCAAGCATAAGTTGGTTTTCTAAATTTGAGACCCTGTTCTGTTCTGTAATTCAGTTCCTGTGTAGCCAAGTTTACATTCCGTGTATTACTGATAACTTATGATGTTTCTTTTTCTGTGTGACTTATTTCAGTTAGAATCATCATACCTGAATCCACTCATTGTGCTGCTAAGGGCCTGATGACACAGATTTCATTGCTGAGTGATATTGCTTTGTAAGTAAATACCACAACTTCTTTATCCATTTTTCACTTTCTGCGATGTTGAACTTGTACTGTAAACGAGGTTCTTGTAAACAGAGGCGTCCCAAACTTTGGGGTGGCTGTGTCTTTTTGATTTTAATTTCCCTAAGCTATAGGACCATAAGTGGAAGTGCCCTAGGCTCTGTTGCTTTGTTTTTTAGATGTTTCAGGAAACACCATACACTTCTCCCGAGTGTCTGTTGGCAATTTACATCCCGCCCATCAGCATAACAAGGCTCCCAGTTCTCCATGGCCTGTCCTGCCTTTCTGGATTTTACACTTTTTTCAGATGGCCCTTTTGACCGGGGGGAAGTGAGACTTCATTGTAGTGCAGATTTCCTTTGCAAGCTTGCTTGGTTGGCCAAAAAGGGCGTATGCGTTTTTTCCTGAATATATTCAGGAAAAAACGCATACGCCCTTTTTGGCCAAGTGCATCATTGTGGACGTTCTGCCTCTTTTCCTATGCTTTCAATGCAATTCCAGTCTACCTCCTGAAATCGGTTTCCTGCAATTCTGCCCCGCTTTCAAGTCCTCTTGGCAGCCTTACTTCAGTATATTTTTGGACGATAGCTGTCATTTATAACTCTGCAGGTTTGTGAATTACAGTGCCCCTGAGCTCCTTTCTTCAACTCGCTTTCTTGTGAGCTGGCCGCAACACCGCAGGATGGCTTCAGGCCCTAATCTGGTTCCGGCACGGCACGCTGAGCCTTTGGTTATTTCCTCTTCCTGGTGGGAAATGAGAGTTAAATTTGCCCGTCCAGACACCTCCAGCTAGTCTCTCATTGGTTCTCGCTATTCCTGTTCATCTTCCGCAGAAATTGCAAACTGGGCCAAACAGGAGGTTAAAGGGCTGACTCTCCAAGTGGGGAGAGTGTTAGTAAAGCGTCTGGAATGTTGCACCCGAGTACCAGGGGAGGAAAACTGAGACATATTTGAACACGTCTCCCGTTCACATGGTTGATCATACTCTGGGTTCCACATGCATGTTTTAGCTGAAGGAAGAATACCTTAAACCTGGGAGTTGAGACCCGTGGAATGGGTACCATGCAATATGACTTCAAAGGGTCTTCATTTGCTCACCGAACCTCTCCAATCCTATCACTGCTGCGTTTATGCCCCTGTACACATGCTTGATTCTCTTTCGGAGACATAGCAATCCATAGGTTTTAAGATACTTACTAGTCAGGTACATTCTTAGGCGTTTAATATGGGGTGTTGAGTCCATTTCGTTGAGCAAGGAGTAGCTCTTGTCTATTCCATATTTGGCTTAAGGAACTTTATCTGTGCTCATTTCAATCTCTGGTTTTATGCAGCACCCCAACTCACCTTTACCTTAAGCAAGCATAAGTTGGTTTTCTAAATTTGAGACCCTGTTCTGTTCTGTAATTCAGTTCCTGTGTAGCCAAGTTTACATTCCGTGTATTACTGATATCTTATGATGTTTCTTTTTCTGTGTGACTTATTTCAGTTAGAATCATCATACCTGAATCCACTCATTGTGCTGCTAAGGGCCTGATGACATAGATTTCATTGCTGAGTGATATTGCTTTGTAAGTAAGTACCACAACTTCTTTATCCATATTTCACTTTCTGCGATGTTGAACTTGTACTGTAAACGAGGTTCTTGTAAACAGAGGCGTTCCAAACTTTGGGGTGGCTGTGTCTTTTTGATTTTAATTTCCCTAAGCTATAGGACCATAAGTGGAAGTGCCCTAGGCTCTGTTGCTTTGTTTTTTAGATGTTTCAGGAAACACCATACACTTCTCCCGAGTGTCTGTTGGCAATTTACATCCCGCCCATCAGCATAACAAGGCTCCCAGTTCTCCATGGCCTGTCCTGCCTTTCTGGATTTTACACTTTTTTCAGATGGCCCTTTTGACCGGGGGGAAGTGAGACTTCATTGTAGTGCAGATTTCCTTTGCAAGCTTGCTTGGTTGGCCAAAAAGGGCGTATGCGTTTTTTCCTGAATATATTCAGGAAAAAACGCATACGCCCTTTTTGGCCAAGTGCATCATTGTGGACGTTCTGCCTCTTTTCCTATGCTTTCAATGCAATTCCAGTCTACCTCCTGAAATCGGTTTCCTGCAATTCTGCCCCGCTTTCAAGTCCTCTTGGCAGCCTTACTTCAGTCTATTTTTGGACGATAGCTGTCATTTATAACTCTGCAGGTTTGTGAATTACAGTGCCCCTGAGCTCCTTTCTTCAACTCGCTTTCTTGTGAGCTGGCCGCAACACCGCAGGATGGCTTCAGGCCCTAATCTGGTTCCGGCACGGCACGCTGAGCCTTTGGTTAATTTCCTCTTCCTGGTGGGAAATGAGAGTTAAATTTGCCCGTCCAGACACCTCCAGCTAGTCTCTCATTGGTTCTCGCTATTCCTGTTCATCTTCCGCAGAAATTGCAAACTGGGCCAAACAGGAGGTTAAAGGCTCTGACTCTCCAAGTGGGGAGAGTGTTAGTAAAGCGTCTGGAATGTTGCACCCGAGTACCAGGGGAGGAAAACTGAGACATATTTGAACACGTCTCCCGATCACATGGTTGATCATACTCTGGGTTCCACATGCATGTTTTAGCTGAAGGAAGAATACCTTAAACCTGGGTAGTTGAAACCCGTGGAATGGGTACCATGCAATATGACTTCAAAGGGTCTTCATTTGCTCACCGAACCTCTCCAATCCTATCACTGCTGCGTTTATGCCCCTGTACACATGCTTGATTCTCTTTCGGAGACATAGCAATCCATAGGTTTTAAGATACTTACTAGTCAGGTACATTCTTAGGCGTTTAATATGCGGTGTTGAGTCCATTTCGTTGAGCAAGGAGTAGCTCTTGTCTATTCCATATTTGGCTTAAGGAACTTTATCTGTGCTCATTTCAATCTCTGGTTTTATGCAGCACCCCAACTCACCTTTCCCCTTAAGCAAGCATAAGTTGGTTTTCTAAATTTGAGACCCTGTTCTGTTCTGTAATTCAGTTCCTGTGTAGCCAAGTTTACATTCCGTGTATTACTGATATCTTATGATGTTTCTTTTTCTGTGTGACTTATTTCAGTTAGAATCATCATACCTGAATCCACTCATTGTGCTGCTAAGGGCCTGATGACATAGATTTCATTGCTGAGTGATATTGCTTTGTAAGTAAATACCACAACTTCTTTATCCATTTTTCACTTTCTGCGATGTTGAACTTGTACTGTAAACGAGGTTCTTGTAAACAGAGCGTCCCAAACTTTGGGGTGGCTGTGTCTTTTTGATTTTAATTTCCCTAAGCTATAGGACCATAAGTGGAAGTGCCCTAGGCTCTGTTGCTTTGTTTTTTAGATGTTTCAGGAAACACCATACACTTCTCCCGAGTGTCTGTTGGCAATTTACATCCCGCCCATCAGCATAACAAGGCTCCCAGTTCTCCATGGCCTGTCCTGCCTTTCTGGATTTTACACTTTTTTCAGATGGCCCTTTTGACCGGGGGGAAGTGAGACTTCATTGTAGTGCAGATTTCCTTTGCAAGCTTGCTTGGTTGGCCAAAAAGGGCGTATGCATTTTTTCCTGAATATATTCAGGAAAAAACGCATACGCCCTTTTTGGCCAAGTGCATCATTGTGGACGTTCTGCCTCTTTTCCTATGCTTTCAATGCAATTCCAGTCTACCTCCTGAAATCGGTTTCCTGCAATTCTGCCCCGCTTTCAAGTCCTCTTGGCAGCCTTACTTCAGTCTATTTTTGGACGATAGCTGTCATTTATAACTCTGCAGGTTTGTGAATTACAGTGCCCCTGAGCTCCTTTCTTCAACTCGCTTTCTTGTGAGCTGGCCGCAACACCGCAGGATGGCTTCAGGCCCTAATCTGGTTCCGGCACGGCACGCTGAGCCTTTGGTTAATTCCTCTTCCTGGTGGGAAATGAGAGTTAAATTTGCCCGTCCAGACACCTCCAGCTAGTCTCTCATTGGTTCTCGCTATTCCTGTTCATCTTCCGCAGAAATTGCAAACTGGGCCAAACAGGAGGTTAAAGGGCTGACTCTCCAAGTGGGGAGAGTGTTAGTAAAGCGTCTGGAATGTTGCACCCGAGTACCAGGGGAGGAAAACTGAGACATATTTGAACACGTCTCCCGATCACATGGTTGATCATACTCTGGGTTCCACATGCATGTTTTAGCTGAAGGAAGAATACCTTAAACCTGGGTAGTTGAAACCCGTGGAATGGGTACCATGCAATATGACTTCAAAGGGTCTTCATTTGCTCACCGAACCTCTCCAATCCTATCACTGCTGCGTTTATGCCCCTGTACACATGCTTGATTCTCTTTCGGAGACATAGCAATCCATAGGTTTTAAGATACTTACTAGTCAGGTACATTCTTAGGCGTTTAATATGCGGTGTTGAGTCCATTTCGTTGAGCAAGGAGTAGCTCTTGTCTATTCCATATTTGGCTTAAGGAACTTTATCTGTGCTCATTTCAATCTCTGGTTTTATGCAGCACCCCAACTCACCTTTCCCCTTAAGCAAGCATAAGTTGGTTTTCTAAATTTGAGACCCTGTTCTGTTCTGTAATTCAGTTCCTGTGTAGCCAAGTTTACATTCCGTGTATTACTGATATCTTATGATGTTTCTTTTTCTGTGTGACTTATTTCAGTTAGAATCATCATACCTGAATCCACTCATTGTGCTGCTAAGGGCCTGATGACATAGATTTCATTGCTGAGTGATATTGCTTTGTAAGTAAATACCACAACTTCTTTATCCATTTTTCACTTTCTGCGATGTTGAACTTGTACTGTAAACGAGGTTCTTGTAAACAGAGGCGTCCCAAACTTTGGGGTGGCTGTGTCTTTTTGATTTTAATTTCCCTAAGCTATAGGACCATAAGTGGAAGTGCCCTAGGCTCTGTTGCTTTGTTTTTTAGATGTTTCAGGAAACACCATACACTTCTCCCGAGTGTCTGTTGGCAATTTACATCCCGCCCATCAGCATAACAAGGCTCCCAGTTCTCCATGGCCTGTCCTGCCTTTCTGGATTTTACACTTTTTTCAGATGGCCCTTTTGACCGGGGGGAAGTGAGACTTCATTGTAGTGCAGATTTCCTTTGCAAGCTTGCTTGGTTGGCCAAAAAGGGCGTATGCGTTTTTTCCTGAATATATTCAGGAAAAAACGCATACGCCCTTTTTGGCCAAGTGCATCATTGTGGACGTTCTGCCTCTTTTCCTATGCTTTCAATGCAATTCCAGTCTACCTCCTGAAATCGGTTTCCTGCAATTCTGCCCCGCTTTCAAGTCCTCTTGGCAGCCTTACTTCAGTCTATTTTTGGACGATAGCTGTCATTTATAACTCTGCAGGTTTGTGAATTACAGTGCCCCTGAGCTCCTTTCTTCAACTCGCTTTCTTGTGAGCTGGCCGCAACACCGCAGGATGGCTTCAGGCCCTAATCTGGTTCCGGCACGGCACGCTGAGCCTTTGGTTAATTCCTCTTCCTGGTGGGAAATGAGAGTTAAATTTGCCCGTCCAGACACCTCCAGCTAGTCTCTCATTGGTTCTCGCTATTCCTGTTCATCTTCCGCAGAAATTGCAAACTGGGCCAAACAGGAGGTTAAAGGGCTGACTCTCCAAGTGGGGAGAGTGTTAGTAAAGCGTCTGGAATGTTGCACCCGAGTACCAGGGGAGGAAAACTGAGACATATTTGAACACGTCTCCCGATCACATGGTTGATCATACTCTGGGTTCCACATGCATGTTTTAGCTGAAGGAAGAATACCTTAAACCTGTAGAGTTGAAACCCGTGGAATGGGTACCATGCAATATGACTTCAAAGGGTCTTCATTTGCTCACCGAACCTCTCCAATCCTATCACTGCTGCGTTTATGCCCCTGTACACATGCTTGATTCTCTTTCGGAGACATAGCAATCCATAGGTTTTAAGATACTTACTAGTCAGGTACATTCTTAGGCGTTTAATATGCGGTGTTGAGTCCATTTCGTTGAGCAAGGAGTAGCTCTTGTCTATTCCATATTTGGCTTAAGGAACTTTATCTGTGCTCATTTCAATCTCTGGTTTTATGCAGCACCCCAACTCACCTTTCCCCTTAAGCAAGCATAAGTTGGTTTTCTAAATTTGAGACCCTGTTCTGTTCTGTAATTCAGTTCCTGTGTAGCCAAGTTTACATTCCGTGTATTACTGATATCTTATGATGTTTCTTTTTCTGTGTGACTTATTTCAGTTAGAATCATCATACCTGAATCCACTCATTGTGCTGCTAAGGGCCTGATGACATAGATTTCATTGCTGAGTGATATTGCTTTGTAAGTGAATACCACAACTTCTTTATCCATTTTTCACTTTCTGCGATGTTGAACTTGTACTGTAAACGAGGTTCTTGTAAACAGAGGCGTCCCAAACTTTGGGGTGGCTGTGTCTTTTTGATTTTAATTTCCCTAAGCTATAGGACCATAAGTGGAAGTGCCCTAGGCTCTGTTGCTTTGTTTTTTAGATGTTTCAGGAAACACCATACACTTCTCCCGAGTGTCTGTTGGCAATTTACATCCCGCCCATCAGCATAACAAGGCTCCCAGTTCTCCATGGCCTGTCCTGCCTTTCTGGATTTTACACTTTTTTCAGATGGCCCTTTTGACCGGGGGGAAGTGAGACTTCATTGTAGTGCAGATTTCCTTTGCAAGCTTGCTTGGTTGGCCAAAAAGGGCGTATGCGTTTTTTCCTGAATATATTCAGGAAAAAACGCATACGCCCTTTTTGGCCAAGTGCATCATTGTGGACGTTCTGCCTCTTTTCCTATGCTTTCAATGCAATTCCAGTCTACCTCCTGAAATCGGTTTCCTGCAATTCTGCCCCGCTTTCAAGTCCTCTTGGCAGCCTTACTTCAGTATATTTTTGGACGATAGCTGTCATTTATAACTCTGCAGGTTTGTGAATTACAGTGCCCCTGAGCTCCTTTCTTCAACTCGCTTTCTTGTGAGCTGGCCGCAACACCGCAGGATGGCTTCAGGCCCTAATCTGGTTCCGGCACGGCACGCTGAGCCTTTGGTTAATTCCTCTTCCTGGTGGGAAATGAGAGTTAAATTTGCCCGTCCAGACACCTCCAGCTAGTCTCTCATTGGTTCTCGCTATTCCTGTTCATCTTCCGCAGAAATTGCAAACTGGGCCAAACAGGAGGTTAAAGGCGCTGACTCTCCAAGTGGGGAGAGTGTTAGTAAAGCGTCTGGAATGTTGCACCCGAGTACCAGGGGAGGAAAACTGAGACATATTTGAACACGTCTCCCGATCACATGGTTGATCATACTCTGGGTTCCACATGCATGTTTTAGCTGAAGGAAGAATACCTTAAACCTGGGTAGTTGAAACCCGTGGAATGGGTACCATGCAATATGACTTCAAAGGGTCTTCATTTGCTCACCGAACCTCTCCAATCCTATCACTGCTGCGTTTATGCCCCTGTACACATGCTTGATTCTCTTTCGGAGACATAGCAATCCATAGGTTTTAAGATACTTACTAGTCAGGTACATTCTTAGGCGTTTAATATGCGGTGTTGAGTCCATTTCGTTGAGCAAGGAGTAGCTCTTGTCTATTCCATATTTGGCTTAAGGAACTTTATCTGTGCTCATTTCAATCTCTGGTTTTATGCAGCACCCCAACTCACCTTTCCCTTAAGCAAGCATAAGTTGGTTTTCTAAATTTGAGACCCTGTTCTGTTCTGTAATTCAGTTCCTGTGTAGCCAAGTTTACATTCCGTGTATTACTGATATCTTATGATGTTTCTTTTTCTGTGAGACTTATTTCAGTTAGAATCATCATACCTGAATCCACTCATTGTGCTGCTAAGGGCCTGATGACATAGATTTCATTGCTGAGTGATATTGCTTTGTAAGTAAATACCACAACTTCTTTATCCATTTTTCACTTTCTGCGATGTTGAACTTGTACTGTAAACGAGGTTCTTGTAAACAGAGGCGTCCCAAACTTTGGGGTGGCTGTGTCTTTTTGATTTTAATTTCCCTAAGCTATAGGACCATAAGTGGAAGTGCCCTAGGCTCTGTTGCTTTGTTTTTTAGATGTTTCAGGAAACACCATACACTTCTCCCGAGTGTCTGTTGGCAATTTACATCCCGCCCATCAGCATAACAAGGCTCCCAGTTCTCCATGGCCTGTCCTGCCTTTCTGGATTTTACACTTTTTTCAGATGGCCCTTTTGACCGGGGGAAGTGAGACTTCATTGTAGTGCAGATTTCCTTTGCAAGCTTGCTTGGTTGGCCAAAAAGGGCGTATGCGTTTTTTCCTGAATATATTCAGGAAAAAACGCATACGCCCTTTTTGGCCAAGTGCATCATTGTGGACGTTCTGCCTCTTTTCCTATGCTTTCAATGCAATTCCAGTCTACCTCCTGAAATCGGTTTCCTGCAATTCTGCCCCGCTTTCAAGTCCTCTTGGCAGCCTTACTTCAGTCTATTTTTGGACGATAGCTGTCATTTATAACTCTGCAGGTTTGTGAATTACAGTGCCCCTGAGCTCCTTTCTTCAACTCGCTTTCTTGTGAGCTGGCCGCAACACCGCAGGATGGCTTCAGGCCCTAATCTGGTTCCGGCACGGCACGCTGAGCCTTTGGTTAATTCCTCTTCCTGGTGGGAAATGAGAGTTAAATTTGCCCGTCCAGACACCTCCAGCTAGTCTCTCATTGGTTCTCGCTATTCCTGTTCATCTTCCGCAGAAATTGCAAACTGGGCCAAACAGGAGGTTAAAGGGACTGACTCTCCAAGTGGGGAGAGTGTTAGTAAAGCGTCTGGAATGTTGCACCCGAGTACCAGGGGAGGAAAACTGAGACATATTTGAACACGTCTCCCGATCACATGGTTGATCATACTCTGGGTTCCACATGCATGTTTTAGCTGAAGGAAGAATACCTTAAACCTGGGTAGTTGAAACCCGTGGAATGGGTACCATGCAATATGACTTCAAAGGGTCTTCATTTGCTCACCGAACCTCTCCAATCCTATCACTGCTGCGTTTATGCCCCTGTACACATGCTTGATTCTCTTTCGGAGACATAGCAATCCATAGGTTTTAAGATACTTACTAGTCAGGTACATTCTTAGGCGTTTAATATGCGGTGTTGAGTCCATTTCGTTGAGCAAGGAGTAGCTCTTGTCTATTCCATATTTGGCTTAAGGAACTTTATCTGTGCTCATTTCAATCTCTGGTTTTATGCAGCACCCCAACTCACCTTTCCCCTTAAGCAAGCATAAGTTGGTTTTCTAAATTTGAGACCCTGTTCTGTTCTGTAATTCAGTTCCTGTGTAGCCAAGTTTACATTCCGTGTATTACTGATATCTTATGATGTTTCTTTTTCTGTGTGACTTATTTCAGTTAGAATCATCATACCTGAATCCACTCATTGTGCTGCTAAGGGCCTGATGACATAGATTTCATTGCTGAGTGATATTGCTTTGTAAGTAAATACCACAACTTCTTTATCCATTTTTCACTTTCTGCGATGTTGAACTTGTACTGTAAACGAGGTTCTTGTAAACAGAGGCGTCCCAAACTTTGGGGTGGCTGTGTCTTTTTGATTTTAATTTCCCTAAGCTATAGGACCATAAGTGGAAGTGCCCTAGGCTCTGTTGCTTTGTTTTTTAGATGTTTCAGGAAACACCATACACTTCTCCCGAGTGTCTGTTGGCAATTTACATCCCGCCCATCAGCATAACAAGGCTCCCAGTTCTCCATGGCCTGTCCTGCCTTTCTGGATTTTACACTTTTTTCAGATGGCCCTTTTGACCGGGGGAAGTGAGACTTCATTGTAGTGCAGATTTCCTTTGCAAGCTTGCTTGGTTGGCCAAAAAGGGCGTATGCGTTTTTTCCTGAATATATTCAGGAAAAAACGCATACGCCCTTTTTGGCCAAGTGCATCATTGTGGACGTTCTGCCTCTTTTCCTATGCTTTCAATGCAATTCCAGTCTACCTCCTGAAATCGGTTTCCTGCAATTCTGCCCCGCTTTCAAGTCCTCTTGGCAGCCTTACTTCAGTCTATTTTTGGACGATAGCTGTCATTTATAACTCTGCAGGTTTGTGAATTACAGTGCCCCTGAGCTCCTTTCTTCAACTCGCTTTCTTGTGAGCTGGCCGCAACACCGCAGGATGGCTTCAGGCCCTAATCTGGTTCCGGCACGGCACGCTGAGCCTTTGGTTATTCCTCTTCCTGGTGGAAATGAGAGTTAAATTTGCCCGTCCAGACACCTCCAGCTAGTCTCTCATTGGTTCTCGCTATTCCTGTTCATCTTCCGCAGAAATTGCAAACTGGGCCAAACAGGAGGTTAAAGGGACTGACTCTCCAAGTGGGGAGAGTGTTAGTAAAGCGTCTGGAATGTTGCACCCGAGTACCAGGGTACGAAAACTGAGACATATTTGAACACGTCTCCCGATCACATGGTTGATCATACTCTGGGTTCCACATGCATGTTTTAGCTGAAGGAAGAATACCTTAAACCTGGAGTAGTTGAAGACCCGTGGAATGGGTACCATGCAATATGACTTCAAAGGGTCTTCATTTGCTCACCGAACCTCTCCAATCCTATCACTGCTGCGTTTATGCCCCTGTACACATGCTTGATTCTCTTTCGGAGACATAGCAATCCATAGGTTTTAAGATACTTACTAGTCAGGTACATTCTTAGGCGTTTAATATGCGGTGTTGAGTCCATTTCGTTGAGCAAGGAGTAGCTCTTGTCTATTCCATATTTGGCTTAAGGAACTTTATCTGTGCTCATTTCAATCTCTGGTTTTATGCAGCACCCCAACTCACCTTTCCCCTTAAGCAAGCATAAGTTGGTTTTCTAAATTTGAGACCCTGTTCTTTTCTGTAATTCAGTTCCTGTGTAGCCAAGTTTACATTCCGTGTATTACTGATATCTTATGATGTTTCTTTTTCTGTGTGACTTATTTCAGTTAGAATCATCATACCTGAATCCACTCATTATGCTGCTACGGGCCTGATGACATAGATTTCATTGCTGAGTGATATTGCATTTGTAAGTAAGTACCACAACTTCTTTATCCATTTTTCACTTTCTGTGATAGTTGAACTTGTACTGTAAACGAGGTTCTTGTAAACAGAGGCGTCCCAAACTTTGGGGTGGCTGTGTCTTTTTGATTTTAATTTCCCTAAGCTATAGGACCATAAGTGGAAGTGCCCTAGGCTCTGTTGCTTTGTTTTTTAGATGTTTCAGGAAACACCATACACTTCTCCCGAGTGTCTGTTGGCAATTTACATCCCGCCCATCAGCATAACAAGGCTCCCAGTTCTCCATGGCCTGTCCTGCCTTTCTGGATTTTACACTTTTTTCAGATGGCCCTTTTGACCGGGGGGAAGTGAGACTTCATTGTAGTGCAGATTTCCTTTGCAAGCTTGCTTGGTTGGCCAAAAAGTGCGTATGCGTTTTTTCCTGAATATATTCAGGAAAAAACGCATACGCCCTTTTTGGCCAAGTGCATCATTGTGGACGTTCTGCCTCTTTTCCTATGCTTTCAATGCAATTCCAGTCTACCTCCTGAAATCGGTTTCCTGCAATTCTGCCCCGCTTTCAAGTCCTCTTGGCAGCCTTACTTCAGTCTATTTTTGGACGATAGCTGTCATTTATAACTCTGCAGGTTTGTGAATTACAGTGCCCCTGAGCTCCTTTCTTCAACTCGCTTTCTTGTGACCTGGCCGCAACACTGCAGGATGGCTTCAGGCCCTAATCTGGTTCCGGCACGGCACGCTGAGCCTTTGGTTAATTTCCTCTTCCTGGTGGGAAATGAGAGTTAAATTTGCCCGTCCAGACACCTCCAGCTAGTCTCTCATTGGTTCTCGCTATTCCTGTTCATCTTCCGCAGAAATTGCAAACTGGGCCAAACAGGAGGTTAAAGGCGCTGACTCTCCAAGTGGGGAGAGTGTTAGTAAAGCGTCTGGAATGTTGCACCCGAGTACCAGGGGAGGAAAACTGAGACATATTTGAACACGTCTCCCGATCACATGGTTGATCATACTCTGGGTTCCACATGCATGTTTTAGCTGAAGGAAGAATACCTTAAACCTGGAGTAGTTGAAACCCGTGGAATGGGTACCATGCAATATGACTTCAAAGGGTCTTCATTTGCTCACCGAACCTCTCCAATCCTATCACTGCTGCGTTTATGCCCCTGTACACATGCTTGATTCTCTTTCGGAGACATAGCAATCCATAGGTTTTAAGATACTTACTAGTCAGGTACATTCTTAGGCGTTTAATATGCGGTGTTGAGTCCATTTCGTTGAGCAAGGAGTAGCTCTTGTCTATTCCATATTTGGCTTAAGGAACTTTATCTGTGCTCATTTCAATCTCTGGTTTTATGCAGCACCCCAACTCACCTTTCCCCTTAAGCAAGCATAAGTTGGTTTTCTAAATTTGAGACCCTGTTCTGTTCTGTAATTCAGTTCCTGTGTAGCCAAGTTTACATTCCGTGTATTACTGATATCTTATGATGTTTCTTTTTCTGTGTGACTTATTTCAGTTAGAATCATCATACCTGAATCCACTCATTGTGCTGCTAAGGGCCTGATGACATAGATTTCATTGCTGAGTGATATTGCTTTGTAAGTAAATACCACAACTTCTTTATCCATTTTTCACTTTCTGCGATGTTGAACTTGTACTGTAAACGAGGTTCTTGTAAACAGAGCCGTTCCAAACTTTGGGGTGGCTGTGTCTTTTTGATTTTAATTTCCCTAAGCTATAGGACCATAAGTGGAAGTGCCCTAGGCTCTGTTGCTTTGTTTTTTAGATGTTTCAGGAAACACCATACACTTCTCCCGAGTGGTCTGTTGGCAATTTACATCCCGCCCATCAGCATAACAAGGCTCCCAGTTCTCCATGGCCTGTCCTGCCTTTCTGGATTTTACACTTTTTTCAGATGGCCCTTTTGACCGGGGGGAAGTGAGACTTCATTGTAGTGCAGATTTCCTTTGCAAGCTTGCTTGGTTGGCCAAAAAGGGCGTATGCGTTTTTTCCTGAATATATTCAGGAAAAAACGCATACGCCCTTTTTGGCCAAGTGCATCATTGTGGACGTTCTGCCTCTTTTCCTATGCTTTCAATGCAATTCCAGTCTACCTCCTGAAATCGGTTTCCTGCAATTCTGCCCCGCTTTCAAGTCCTCTTGGCAGCCTTACTTCAGTCTATTTTTGGACGATAGCTGTCATTTATAACTCTGCAGGTTTGTGAATTACAGTGCCCCTGAGCTCCTTTCTTCAACTCGCTTTCTTGTGACCTGGCCGCAACACCGCAGGATGGCTTCAGGCCCTAATCTGGTTCCGGCACGGCACGCTGAGCCTTTGGTTAATTCCTCTTCCTGGTGGGAAATGAGAGTTAAATTTGCCCGTCCAGACACCTCCAGCTAGTCTCTCATTGGTTCTCGCTATTCCTGTTCATCTTCCGCAGAAATTGCAAACTGGGCCAAACAGGAGGTTAAAGGCGACTGACTCTCCAAGTGGGGAGAGTGTTAGTAAAGCGTCTGGAATGTTGCACCCGAGTACCAGGGGAGGAAAACTGAGACATATTTGAACACGTCTCCCGATTCACATGGTTGATCATACTCTGGGTTCCACATGCATGTTTTAGCTGAAGGAAGAATACCTTAAACCTGGGTAGTTGAAGACCCGTGGAATGGGTACCATGCAATATGACTTCAAAGGGTCTTCATTTGCTCACCGAACCTCTCCAATCCTATCACTGCTGCGTTTATGCCCCTGTACACATGCTTGATTCTCTTTCGGAGACATAGCAATCCATAGGTTTTAAGATACTTACTAGTCAGGTACATTCTTAGGCGTTTAATATGCGGTGTTGAGTCCATTTCGTTGAGCAAGGAGTAGCTCTTGTCTATTCCATATTTGGCTTAAGGAACTTTATCTGTGCTCATTTCAATCTCTGGTTTTATGCAGCACCCCAACTCACCTTTCCCCTTAAGCAAGCATAAGTTGGTTTTCTAAATTTGAGACCCTGTTCTGTTCTGTAATTCAGTTCCTGTGTAGCCAAGTTTACATTCCGTGTATTACTGATATCTTATGATGTTTCTTTTTCTGTGTGACTTATTTCAGTTAGAATCATCATACCTGAATCCACTCATTGTGCTGCTAAGGGCCTGATGACATAGATTTCATTGCTGAGTGATATTGCTTTGTAAGTAAATACCACAACTTCTTTATCCATTTTTCACTTTCTGCGATGTTGAACTTGTACTGTAAACGAGGTTCTTGTAAACAGAGGCGTTCCAAACTTTGGGGTGGCTGTGTCTTTTTGATTTTAATTTCCCTAAGCTATAGGACCATAAGTGGAAGTGCCCTAGGCTCTGTTGCTTTGTTTTTTAGATGTTTCAGGAAACACCATACACTTCTCCCGAGTGTCTGTTGGCAATTTACATCCCGCCCATCAGCATAACAAGGCTCCCAGTTCTCCATGGCCTGTCCTGCCTTTCTGGATTTTACACTTTTTTCAGATGGCCCTTTTGACCGGGGGGAAGTGAGACTTCATTGTAGTGCAGATTTCCTTTGCAAGCTTGCTTGGTTGGCCAAAAAGGGCGTATGCGTTTTTTCCTGAATATATTCAGGAAAAAACGCATACGCCCTTTTTGGCCAAGTGCATCATTGTGGACGTTCTGCCTCTTTTCCTATGCTTTCAATGCAATTCCAGTCTACCTCCTGAAATCGGTTTCCTGCAATTCTGCCCCGCTTTCAAGTCCTCTTGGCAGCCTTACTTCAGTCTATTTTTGGACGATAGCTGTCATTTATAACTCTGCAGGTTTGTGAATTACAGTGCCCCTGAGCTCCTTTCTTCAACTCGCTTTCTTTTGAGCTGGCCGCAACACCGCAGGATGGCTTCAGGCCCTAATCTGGTTCCGGCACGGCACGCTGAGCCTTTGGTTAATTCCTCTTCCTGGTGGGAAATGAGAGTTAAATTTGCCCGTCCAGACACCTCCAGCTAGTCCTCTCATTGGTTCTCGCTATTCCTGTTCATCTTCCGCAGAAATTGCAAACTGGGCCAAACAGGAGGTTAAAGGCGACTGACTCTCCAAGTGGGGAGAGTGTTAGTAAAGCGTCTGGAATGTTGCACCCGAGTACCAGGGTAGGAAAACTGAGACATATTTGAACACGTCTCCCGATCACATGGTTGATCATACTCTGGGTTCCACATGCATGTTTTAGCTGAAGGAAGAATACCTTAAACCTGGGTAGTTGAAACCCGTGGAATGGGTACCATGCAATATGACTTCAAAGGGTCTTCATTTGCTCACCGAACCTCTCCAATCCTATCACTGCTGCGTTTATGCCCCTGTACACATGCTTGATTCTCTTTCGGAGACATAGCAATCCATAGGTTTTAAGATACTTACTAGTCAGGTACATTCTTAGGCGTTTAATATGGGGTGTTGAGTCCATTTCGTTGAGCAAGGAGTAGCTCTTGTCTATTCCATATTTGGCTTAAGGAACTTTATCTGTGCTCATTTCAATCTCTGGTTTTATGCAGCACCCCAACTCACCTTTCCCCTTAAGCAAGCATAAGTTGGTTTTCTAAATTTGAGACCCTGTTCTGTTCTGTAATTCAGTTCCTGTGTAGCCAAGTTTACATTCCGTGTATTACTGATATCTTATGATGTTTCTTTTTCTGTGTGACTTATTTCAGTTAGAATCATCATACCTGAATCCACTCATTGTGCTGCTAAGGGCCTGATGACACAGATTTCATTGCTGAGTGATATTGCTTTGTAAGTAAATACCACAACTTCTTTATCCATTTTTCACTTTCTGCGATGTTGAACTTGTACTGTAAACGAGGTTCTTGTAAACAGAGGCCGTTCCAAACTTTGGGGTGGCTGTGTCTTTTTGATTTTAATTTCCCTAAGCTATAGGACCATAAGTGGAAGTGCCCTAGGCTCTGTTGCTTTGTTTTTTAGATGTTTCAGGAAACACCATACACTTCTCCCGAGTGTCTGTTGGCAATTTACATCCCGCCCATCAGCATAACAAGGCTCCCAGTTCTCCATGGCCTGTCCTGCCTTTCTGGATTTTACACTTTTTTCAGATGGCCCTTTTGACCGGGGGGAAGTGAGACTTCATTGTAGTGCAGATTTCCTTTGCAAGCTTGCTTGGTTGGCCAAAAAGGGCGTATGCGTTTTTTCCTGAATATATTCAGGAAAAAACGCATACGCCCTTTTTGGCCAAGTGCATCATTGTGGACGTTCTGCCTCTTTTCCTATGCTTTCAATGCAATTCCAGTCTACCTCCTGAAATCGGTTTCCTGCAATTCTGCCCCGCTTTCAAGTCCTCTTGGCAGCCTTACTTCAGTCTATTTTTGGACGATAGCTGTCATTTATAACTCTGCAGGTTTGTGAATTACAGTGCCCCTGAGCTCCTTTCTTCAACTCGCTTTCTTGTGACCTGGCCGCAACACCGCAGGATGGCTTCAGGCCCTAATCTGGTTCCGGCACGGCACGCTGAGCCTTTGGTTAATTCCTCTTCCTGGTGGGAAATGAGAGTTAAATTTGCCCGTCCAGACACCTCCAGCTAGTCTCTCATTGGTTCTCGCTATTCCTGTTCATCTTCCGCAGAAATTGCAAACTGGGCCAAACAGGAGGTTAAAGGGACTGACTCTCCAAGTGGGGAGAGTGTTAGTAAAGCGTCTGGAATGTTGCACCCGAGTACCAGGGTACGAAAACTGAGACATATTTGAACACGTCTCCCGATCACATGGTTGATCATACTCTAGGGTTCCACATGCATGTTTTAGCTGAAGGAAGAATACCTTAAACCTGGAGTAGTTGAAGACCCGTGGAATGGGTACCATGCAATATGACTTCAAAGGGTCTTCATTTGCTCACCGAACCTCTCCAATCCTATCACTGCTGCGTTTATGCCCCTGTACACATGCTTGATTCTCTTTCGGAGACATAGCAATCCATAGGTTTTAAGATACTTACTAGTCAGGTACATTCTTAGGCGTTTAATATGGGGTGTTGAGTCCATTTCGTTGAGCAAGGAGTAGCTCTTGTCTATTCCATATTTGGCTTAAGGAACTTTATCTGTGCTCATTTCAATCTCTGGTTTTATGCAGCACCCCAACTCACCTTTACCCTTAAGCAAGCATAAGTTGGTTTTCTAAATTTGAGACCCTGTTCTGTTCTGTAATTCAGTTCCTGTGTAGCCAAGTTTACATTCCGTGTATTACTGATATCTTATGATGTTTCTTTTTCTGTGTGACTTATTTCAGTTAGAATCATCATACCTGAATCCACTCATTGTGCTGCTAAGGGCCTGATGACATAGATTTCATTGCTGAGTGATATTGCTTTGTAAGTAAATACCACAACTTCTTTATCCATTTTTCACTTTCTGCGATGTTGAACTTGTACTGTAAACGAGGTTCTTGTAAACAGAGGCCGTTCCAAACTTTGGGGTGGCTGTGTCTTTTTGATTTTAATTTCCCTAAGCTATAGGACCATAAGTGGAAGTGCCCTAGGCTCTGTTGCTTTGTTTTTTAGATGTTTCAGGAAACACCATACACTTCTCCCGAGTGTCTGTTGGCAATTTACATCCCGCCCATCAGCATAACAAGGCTCCCAGTTCTCCATGGCCTGTCCTGCCTTTCTGGATTTTACACTTTTTTCAGATGGCCCTTTTGACCGGGGGGAAGTGAGACTTCATTGTAGTGCAGATTTCCTTTGCAAGCTTGCTTGGTTGGCCAAAAAGGGCGTATGCGTTTTTTCCTGAATATATTCAGGAAAAAACGCATACGCCCTTTTTGGCCAAGTGCATCATTGTGGACGTTCTGCCTCTTTTCCTATGCTTTCAATGCAATTCCAGTCTACCTCCTGAAATCGGTTTCCTGCAATTCTGCCCCGCTTTCAAGTCCTCTTGGCAGCCTTACTTCAGTCTATTTTTGGACGATAGCTGTCATTTATAACTCTGCAGGTTTGTGAATTACAGTGCCCCTGAGCTCCTTTCTTCAACTCGCTTTCTTGTGAGCCTGGCCGCAACACCGCAGGATGGCTTCAGGCCCTAATCTGGTTCCGGCACGGCACGCTGAGCCTTTGGTTAATTCCTCTTCCTGGTGGGAAATGAGAGTTAAATTTGCCCGTCCAGACACCTCCAGCTAGTCTCTCATTGGTTCTCGCTATTCCTGTTCATCTTCCGCAGAAATTGCAAACTGGGCCAAACAGGAGGTTAAAGGGACTGACTCTCCAAGTCGGGGAGAGTGTTAGTAAAGCGTCTGGAATGTTGCACCCGAGTACCAGGGTACGAAAACTGAGACATATTTGAACACGTCTCCCGATCACATGGTTGATCATACTCTAGGTTCCACATGCATGTTTTAGCTGAAGGAAGAATACCTTAAACCTGGGTAGTTGAAACCCGTGGAATGGGTACCATGCAATATGACTTCAAAGGGTCTTCATTTGCTCACCGAACCTCTCCAATCCTATCACTGCTGCGTTTATGCCCCTGTACACATGCTTGATTCTCTTTCGGAGACATAGCAATCCATAGGTTTTAAGATACTTACTAGTCAGGTACATTCTTAGGCGTTTAATATGCGGTGTTGAGTCCATTTCGTTGAGCAAGGAGTAGCTCTTGTCTATTCCATATTTGGCTTAAGGAACTTTATCTGTGCTCATTTCAATCTCTGGTTTTATGCAGCACCCCAACTCACCTTTCCCCTTAAGCAAGCATAAGTTGGTTTTCTAAATTTGAGACCCTGTTCTGTTCTGTAATTCAGTTCCTGTGTAGCCAAGTTTACATTCCGTGTATTACTGATATCTTATGATGTTTCTTTTTCTGTGTGACTTATTTCAGTTAGAATCATCATACCTGAATCCACTCATTGTGCTGCTAAGGGCCTGATGACATAGATTTCATTGCTGAGTGATATTGCTTTGTAAGTAAATACCACAACTTCTTTATCCATTTTTCACTTTCTGCGATGTTGAACTTGTACTGTAAACGAGGTTCTTGTAAACAGAGGCGTCCCAAACTTTGGGGTGGCTGTGTCTTTTTGATTTTAATTTCCCTAAGCTATAGGACCATAAGTGGAAGTGCCCTAGGCTCTGTTGCTTTGTTTTTTAGATGTTTCAGGAAACACCATACACTTCTCCCGAGTGTCTGTTGGCAATTTACATCCCGCCCATCAGCATAACAAGGCTCCCAGTTCTCCATGGCCTGTCCTGCCTTTCTGGATTTTACACTTTTTTCAGATGGCCCTTTTGACCGGGGGGAAGTGAGACTTCATTGTAGTGCAGATTTCCTTTGCAAGCTTGCTTGGTTGGCCAAAAAGGGCGTATGCGTTTTTTCCTGAATATATTCAGGAAAAAACGCATACGCCCTTTTTGGCCAAGTGCATCATTGTGGACGTTCTGCCTCTTTTCCTATGCTTTCAATGCAATTCCAGTCTACCTCCTGAAATCGGTTTCCTGCAATTCTGCCCCGCTTTCAAGTCCTCTTGGCAGCCTTACTTCAGTCTATTTTTGGACGATAGCTGTCATTTATAACTCTGCAGGTTTGTGAATTACAGTGCCCCTGAGCTCCTTTCTTCAACTCGCTTTCTTGTGAGCTGGCCGCAACACCGCAGGATGGCTTCAGGCCCTAATCTGGTTCCGGCACGGCACGCTGAGCCTTTGGTTAATTCCTCTTCCTGGTGGGAAATGAGAGTTAAATTTGCCCGTCCAGACACCTCCAGCTAGTCTCTCATTGGTTCTCGCTATTCCTGTTCATCTTCCGCAGAAATTGCAAACTGGGCCAAACAGGAGGTTAAAGGGACTGACTCTCCAAGTGGGGAGAGTGTTAGTAAAGCGTCTGGAATGTTGCACCCGAGTACCAGGGGAGGAAAACTGAGACATATTTGAACACGTCTCCCCATTCACATGGTTGATCATACTCTGGGTTCCACATGCATGTTTTAGCTGAAGGAAGAATACCTTAAACCTGGAGAGTTGAGACCCGTGTAATGGGTACCATGCAATATGACTTCAAAGGGTCTTCATTTGCTCACCGAACCTCTCCAATCCTATCACTGCTGCGTTTATGCCCCTGTACACACGCTTGATTCTCTTTTGGAGACATAGCAATCCATAGGTTTTAAGATACTTACTAGTCAGGTACATTCTTAGGCGTTTAATATGGGGTGTTGAGTCCATTTCGTTGAGCAAGGAGTAGCTCTTGTCTATTCCATATTTGGCTTAAGGAACTTTATCTGTGCTCATTTCAATCTCTGGTTTTATGCAGCACCCCAACTCACCTTTCCCCTTAAGCAAGCATAAGTTGGTTTTCTAAATTTGAGACACTGTTCTGTTTTGTAATTCAGTTCCTGTGTAGCCAAGTTTACATTCCGTGTATTAGTGATATCTTATGATGTTTCTTTTTCTGTGTGACTTATTTCAGTTAGAATCATCATACCTGAATCCACTCATTATGCTGCTACGGGCCTGATGACATAGATTTCATTGCTGAGTGATATTGCATTGTACGTAAGTACCACAAGTTCTTTATCCATTTTTCACTTTCTGCGATATTGAACTTGTACGGTAAACGAGGTTCTTGTAAACAGAGCCGTCCCAAACTTTGGGGTGGCTGTGTCTTTTTGATTTTAATTTCCCTAAGCTATAGGACCATAAGTGGAAGTGCCCTAGGCTCTGTTGCTTTGTTTTTTAGATGTTTCAGGAAACACCATACACTTCTCCAGAGTGGCTGTTGGCAATTTACATCCCGCCCATCAGCATAAGAAGGCTCCCAGTTCTCCATGGCCTGTCGTGCCTTTATGGATTTTACACTTTTTTCAGATGGCCCTTTTGACCAGGTGGAAGTGAGACTTCATTGTAGTGCAGATTTCCTTTGCAAGCTTGCTTGGTTGGCCAAAAAGTGCGTATGCGTTTTTTCCTGAATATATTCAGGAAAAAACGCATACGCCCTTTTTGGCCAAGTGCATCATTGTCGAGTTTCTGACTCTCTTCATATGCTTTCAATGCAATTCCAGTCTACCTCCTGAAATCGGTTTCCTGCAATTCTGCCTTGCTTTCAATGCCTCTTCATAGCCTTACCTCAATATATTTTTTAAAAATAGTTGGCCTTTATAACTCTGCAGGTTTTTGAATTGCAGTGGCCCTTAGCTCCATTTTTTAGCTCTTATTTTTGTGGTCTTGCCCCGTAACCACAGGATTCCTTGAAGCCCTATTTTTCTTCTGGGGCACCTTGCTGTGCCTTTGGTTAATTCTTCTTACTGATGTGATATTAGAGTGACATGTGCCCATTGAAACCGCTACAGCTAGTTTCTCACTGGTTCCCCCTATTCCCATTCATCCTCTGCACTAACTGCAGACTGTGCGATACCAGAACTTAAAGGCATTGACTCCATGTGGGGATGTTGTTAGTAAAGCGGCTGGAATGTCGATCCGGAGCCCCAGGAGAGGAAAAATGAGGTGCGTTTTAGAAACCTTTCCCGATCATATGGTATACCAGTCGCTGGGTTTCCCAAGCATGGTTTAGCTGTAGGAAGATTCCCTTCAACCTGGAGTGTTGGGACCCTTGGACTGAGTAGCATGAAGTATTGCATTAAACTTTCGGCAGTTGCTCACCAAAGCTCACCAATCCTGTCAGCCCCAAGTGTCCAGCCTTATGTCTTATCCAGCTGTGGGTTTATATGTGGTCAATCCAGGTTGCATCACAGCCCCTGAGCGAATTTTGTAAGAATTTTTCTCTCTTTCATTGTTTCAGCGTTTTGTTTTTAAAATTTATTTCTATAATGGGGTTTAGCTCCTTTTCACTGCTGTGTTTGTGCCGCTCTGCACACACTTGATTCCCTTATGGAGATATATCAATACATGGGTTTTAAGATTCTTATTCCTCAGATATATTTCTCTGCGGTGTATAGGGTGTGTTGAGGCCATGTTCATTGAGCAAGGTGTAGATCTTGTCTAATACCTATTTGGTTTATTGAACAGTATCTGTGCTAATTTCAAACTCTGGTTTTATGCATCACCCCACCTCTCCTTTCCCCTTAAGCTGACATAAGTGTGTTTTCTAAATGTGAGACACTGTTCTGTTCTGTAATTCATTTCTTGTGCAGCCATATTTACCCTCCCTCTATAAGTGATATCTTATGATATGTTTCTTTTTCTGTTTGACTTATTTCAAGTAGTATTATCGGACCTAAATCCACTCTTTATCCTTCTACTAGCCTTATTACATTGATTTCATGGTGAAGAGATATTCCATTGTACATAAGTACCACATCTTCTTTATCCATTGTTCTCTTTCCTGGGATATTTAAGGTGTACTGAAGTTGAGGTTCTTGTAAACAGAGTAGCCCTAAACTGTGGTGTGCTTGTGTCTTGTTGATTTTTAGACTTCCCTAGATATACTCCCATGATTGGAAGTGTCCTATGCTCTGTAGCTCTGTTTTTTAGATGATTTAGGAACCACCATACACTTCTCCAGAGTGGCTCTCGGCAGTTCACACACTGCCCATCAGCGTATAAAGGCTCCCTGTTCTCCATGGCCTGTCCTGCATTTCTGGTTTTTACAATTTTTTAGGATGGCCCTTTTGACCGGTGGGAAGTGAGACTTCTTTGTTGTGCACATTTGCATTGCTTGCTTGCTTCGTTGCCCATAAAGTGCGTATGCGTTTTTTCCTGGATATAATCAGGAAAAAACGCATACGCCCTTTTGGGCCAACTGCATCATTGTCGAAATTCTGCCGCTTTTCATGTGCGTTAAAGACGAGTCCAATCTATCTCTTGAAATCTGTTTCTTGCAATTCTGTCTTGCATTCAGATCCTCTTCTTTGCCTTACCTCAACATATTTTTGGACGTTAGTTTTCATTTATAACTCTGCAGGTTTGTGAATTGCAGTGACCCTGAGCTCCATTTTTTAAGTTGCTCTTTTGTGAGCTGGCCTCAAACCCGCAGGATTGCTTCAGGCCCTATTTTGGCTCCGGCGAGGCAGGCTGAGCCTTTCTTTAATTCTTATTCTTAATGGGAAATTAGAGTGATATGTGCCCGTCCAAACCCCTACAACTCTTCTCTCATTGGTTCCCCCTCTTCCCGTTCATCCTCCTCACAATTTGCAAAATGTGTGAAACAGAAGTTTAAATGTGCTGATTCTCCAAGTGGGGAGATTCTAAGTAGCGTGGCTGGAATGGTGAACAGGAGCACCAGGAGAGGATAAATGAGGTGCATTTTAGACACATCTCCCGATCACATGGTGTACAGTCCTCTGGGTTTTCCATGCATGTTTTAGCTGTAGGAAGATCCCTTGAACCTGCAGATTTGGGACCCATTGAATGGGTACCAGGTAGTATTACTTTAAAGGGTGTGCATTTCCTCACCCAACCTCACATTTCTCTTAGCGCAAACAGTTTCCAGCCTTATGTCTCATCCTGCTGTGGGTCTAGATGTGTTCAATCCATGTTGCATCACCGTCCCTGAGGAAAAGTTGTAAGAGGTTTTCTCTGTCTCTCTGTCGTTTATTTTTTTCAATTTATTACTATATTGGTTACAGCTGATTTTCAAAGCTCTGTTTCTTGCTGCTGTACATCCACTTGATTCACGTACAGAGAGACATCAATAAATTCTTTTTCAGATTCTTACCAGTCGTATATATTCTTTTCCGGTGACTTGAGTGTGCTGAGTGCAGTTCTTTTAGCTACCGTGTAGGCCTTGTTGATTATCAGTTTGGTATTTGGAATGGTATCTTTGCTAATTTCAACCTCCTGGATGATGCCTCACCCCTCCCCACCTTTCCCGTTTAGCAGCCTTATGCGTGTTTTCTACATATTTGACTATGTTTTTGTTTTGTAATTTATTTCATGTGTAGCCATTTTGGATTCCACCTTTAAGTGATATCTTATGATATGTGTCTTTTTCTTTTTGAATTCTGTCACTTAGAATGATCATACGTAACTCCTCCGGAGTTGTTACAACTGGCCATATTTCATTGATTTCCAGGCTGAATAATATTCCACTCTACCTAAGTACCACACCTCTATCCATTTTTTCCCTCCAGAGACATTTAAGTTATATCCTAGTCGAGGATCTTTTAAACAGAGAGGGGGTAAACATTGGGGTGCCTGTGTCCTCTCGATTTTTGTTTTTCCCAAGATATACGCCCATGAGTGCAAGTGCCCTATGCTCTGTAGCTCATTTTTTAGATGCTTTAGTAAACACAATACACTTCTCCAGAATGGCCGTTGGCAATATACATTTCCACTATAAGTCTCACAGGGCTCCCTCTTCTCGTTGCCCTGTCCTGCATTTCTGTTGTTTACGCTTTATGAGGATGGCTCTTCTGACTGATGCGAAGTGATATCTTTTGTAGTATTGACTTCCAGTGCCCACCTGTTTGGTTGGCTAAAAAAGTGTATGCCCTTTTCTTGAATATATACAGAAAAGAACGCATACACCCTTTTTGGCCAACTGCAATGTTGGCAATGTTCAGCTCCTTTTCTTGTGCTTAATGGCGAGTCCTTTCTACCTCCTCAAATCCCTTTCCTGCCATTCTCCCTTGCTTACAAGTCCTTTTCTCTGACTTTCCTCAAGACATTTTTCAGTGATGGATATTTTCAACTCTGCAGTTTTGTGAATTTTACTGCCCCTGAGTTCCATTGTTCAACTCGTGTTTATGGGAACTGGCCACAAAGCAGTGGGATTTCCTCAAGCCCTATACTGTTTCCATGGGCAACCCTAGCCTTTGGTCAATTCGTCTTCCTGATTGGAAATTAGAGTGACATGTGCCTGTCTGAACACCTAGGACTTGTCTCTCATTGTTCCTCATCCTTCCGCTTCATCCTCTGGACAAATTCCAAACTGTACGCAACAGGATGTTGACAGTGCTGACATCTCCAAGTGGGGAGACTGTTAGTAAAGACGCTGGAGGGGTGAACCCGAGCACCAGGAGATGAGGAGATGAGATGCCTTTTCCAAACTCTTCCCGATCAGACGGTATACCATCCTCTGGGTGTGACAGACATGTTTTAGCAGTAGGAAGAGTCCCATTCATGTAAGGAGAACACCAGGGCTTTTTCAAAATCAGTGTCTCCCCGAAACCCAAACTGGGGAAGTTTTTAAGCTACGGCTACACATATGTTCATTAAGGGCCTTGGGAAGTAGGCAGAGTCCAAACTTTAGATGATTGAAGTCTTCAGGGTCAGAAGCACTCACCACCAGCTTCCCTTAGGCTACACTTTAACTGTCATTGATAGATGATGTCAATAAAAATATCTATTCTTTTTCAGATTATTTCCCCTTATAGGTTATTGCAAAATGTTGAGTGTAGTTCCCTGTGCTATACAGTAGTTCCTTGTTGATGATCTATTTTATACATAGCAGTGTGTATGTGTTCATTCCAAACTGTTAATTTATCCCTCCTCCCACCTTTCCCCTTTGGTAATAATAAATTATAAGATTTTATACTTCTCAGAAATGGGGGAGCTGAAAGAGAGGTATCATTTTCAATGGAAAAGCATTTAAAACAAGATTGAAGGTTTAACCAAGATTATTAGCTGTACATCCTTGGAAAGAAATCACTTCGTTTCTCTAATATTGACCTGACAAATAAGACAAACCTTTTCACTGAACTTGCTTATAAAAAGTGATGGAAATATCAAATGGAAGTGTTAAAAACATCTTATTTTACCCGAGCCTTATACACTGTTCTATGTTAACTACAGTTTGGCTCACACATCTGTTCATTGAGGTTACAATAGTCTCAATTTCTGTTACTGATCCTCCAGAGTGGACCCCAACAAGTGTCCCCCTGCCCAGTGTCATTGGGGCCAACAGATCGAGACTGAGTTTGGTTCACAAGCAAAGGAAACTTTATATTTTGATCAGAGAATGGAGAGGTGAGAGCATGCACTACCCCGTGGGCTGTGGGCTGGGCTGCTGTGTAGAGATCCTGTCAGAGTCAGTGGGAGGGAGGGAGGCGGCGGAGCTCTCGAGGGCCGGGTTGGCTGTAGCTCAGGCTCTATATCGTGGAGTCTGCACTGGGCCCCAGGAGCTGAGGTGTCGACCCAGCCATTCTGCACTAGGAAATCTGGTCTGAAGTGCCGGGTGTGGAACCTCTGCATGCGGGACCCTAGGAGCACGTGAAATTAGACAAAGCACAAAGGATAAAAAAGGTTAGACTTGACTTTATTGCCCAGATTCTATTTTTATCTCCCAGGGATTTTTAATGGGCTTTGCTGGGGACAAACCCCTCCTCTGCCTTTTGTCCCGTTCCTCATTCTTGGAGTGCTGAGGGTGCAGACCCTTCTTCTGTAACTGCTGAGTGCTGAGTTGGGAGCCCTCATACCCTGGGGCGAGGGTCAGAGCTTCTCCCCAGCAGCCTCCCGGTGACGTTGATTGTCCCCAGGACCCCTGCCTCCCTGCTCGTCCACCTGAGCACCAGCATTGGAAGTGTTATAGATTCTAATGACCTTTAAGGGTCCAGGAAAGAGATGTGCAGAGACGCTGTGGGGGCCGGTTTCACCCCGCCCCACATTTGTTCGGCCACCTTAGGCTGACCGTCTCTGCCAGCCTAGATGCTCTGACCAGTAGTCTGCGCTTTCTTCAGTTAGGCCCCTGAATTAACGTACAAACAGCACCAGGTGTCAGAGCCCTGCCCGCTCAACTCCCAGACAGTCCAGGGTCAGTGGTGACCAAGGACCATGATGGCTACTGAGTCAACAGCCTTTTGAAGTAAACAGGAGTCCAGCCGGTCTTATTGGCCACCATCATCACGGTGTCTGTAGGCTTTTCTATGGTGACAGTGTGGTATACTGTTCCCCCGCCAAGATTATTAGCTCCCCTCTGGGTGCAGTAAGTCCTGCAAGCAGTAGTCTACTCTTTTGGGACACACTCTTGTTGTTTTATGAGAGAAACTCCAGGTCAAGTGATGTTCACACGAGTCGTCATGGTGCCCTGTTGCCCCCGGTTATCTCTCTGGATGTTGGAGTTGGAGGGCCTCCTCACTCGAGGTCGGTGTGCCCACGGAGCGAACCCTGCAACTTCAGGGCATGGTTGGTGGTTAGGATCACCACGTGGGGTCCTTTTCCCTTAGGAGGGAGGTGGCCTTTTGGGCTGCTGATTTCCAGGTTTTTAGATACCGCCAGTATCTTGGCCAGATGTGGCAGTGGGCCAAGCCCCTTAGTGACCGTAGTTTATCCTACCTGGATGGCATTCTTGCATTGTTCCATTTCAAGCGGTCCCAGTTTTTGCACTAATTCTCCAATGGCGATTCACCTTTCACCGGGAATGTAAAGGTCAAAGGGTTTAGCTAAATTAGGGAGTTCCAGGGCAAGGGTCTGAATTGACTGCTCTTTCCATTCTTGAAAGGCCACTTCTGGATTCTATTCAAAAGGATCATCATCTTTTCCTTTCAGTGTTTCATATAGAGGCCCAGCTAGTAGACTGTGGTTAGGGATCCAGAAGCAGCAAACCCTGGCCTCCCCAGGAACCCCTAAGCTGTCTTCTAGTTTTAGAAAGGGGTAAGGCTGAAAATGGTTTCTTCCCTTTCCTGGGATGGGCTTCTCTGACCTTCTGTGAGAATGAAGCCCAGGCAGGTCACCGCAGTCTGTGATATTTGAGCTTTTTCTTGGACAACTTCTATCCTTTATTGGCTTGGTAGTTCAGAGGCCTCCTTAGTAGGGCTGGTGATCAGAATGTCGTCTGCATATTGAAGGAGGGTTTCCTTTTCCAGAGGTAGAACTTTTAGGTCTTTAGCTAAGCTTTCCCCAAAGATGGTGTGGGAATTTTTGCACCCTTGGGGCCAGACGGCCCGGAAGTATTGTTTTAGTTGTATGTGGAGTCCTGCCACTCACAAGCCAAAATTTCTTGTGACTCTGGGACTAATGGAATACAAAAGAAGGCATCATTGAAGACTAATACAGAATACCATGTCCTGGTGGTTGGTAGAATGACCAGCAGGGTGTAGGAATTAGGAGCAACTGGAGGTATATCCTCGGTGGCTTCACTGACTGTCCTGACATCCTTTACCAGGTCCCCAGCAGCCCATGGGGCTCTCGTGGTCAGACCAATCCCAGAATATGGAGCTCACCTGGGCAGGTACCCCACCCCCACCCCAGCCCACGGGGCTCTCGTGGTCAGGCCCCTCCCAGGATACAGAGCTACCCTTGCAGGTACCGTGGCAGGGCTGGGCACACAGGAACCGTGCACATAGCCCTCATTGCAGAGCACCCCCAGCTCACCTGTCGCTCAGAGCTGACACAGAGCACCTCAGAGCAGGACTTGAACTAACAAACAGCAGCTGCGACAGGTCTGTGACCCTGGGCATCACTCCGTGAGGCCTCCCTCCACCTGGTCTTCCAGAGACTTCCACTGCACCCGGGGCACCAGGCCTCTGTCTCCAACCACCACCCACCCCTCCTCTCCCTGACTCCTGGGTTCCTCTCATTAGGAGAGGGTTTTCTTGAAGTTGTCTCCCACTCATGGGCCAGATAAAATGATTAGAAAACAAGCCAAAGCTGCAGCCCCTTGTCTATCCTGACTCTCAGGAGCCCACACCTGTTCCTTGGACCTGGCCGGTTCAGCAAGTTCCATTTTCTGCAACTGTGAGCCCCTGAGGGGTGATGATTGGCTGACCTGGGCAGCCTTACCGTGCCGGCCAGCCCTCCCCAGGTGTGCCTGGGTTGAGATCAATATAAATACCACTCCAGGCAGCAAGAGCCCCTGCAGCCGTGCCTGACGCCATTTTCTCTGCCCTGTCAGCAGTCTCGGGGCTGGGCTGGTGGGAGGGAGTGAGAGGCCACGGCTTTGTGGGTGGCCCAGTGTGAGTGGGGCTCTGCTGGACTTTCTGCAGCAGTTGCCAGGCTGCCACCTGCTAAAGAAGAGGATGTGTCACCCATACCTGCTGCTGGAATTTCTCCCTGGGCAGAGGTGAGGAAGGAAAAAAGCAGTGGGGGCAGGGACAGGACGGGTATCTCAGGCAGGGAAATGGAAATCTTCCAGAAGAGCACCCAGGGCCAGGACCATCCTGGCTGGCCTGCAGGCACCAAGTCGGCCGGCATGCTGTCACTCGTGTGGCTCTATGGCCCTTCCTCTAGGCTTTCAAGTCCTTGTATATATTCAGGTGTTTTACCTGGGACGGGTGGGAATAGTTCAGCAGCAACTGGCCTGGGGCTCAGCTCACGTTTACTCACAGATGCCTCGGCACGGTGCCCCAGCTTTGCAATGAGGACGCTTGTTGCGTGGGGGCTGCTGGCTGAATGGGAGACGATTCCCCACCACTGACCAACTTCAGAATTGTTTACAACTGGAGCAAGTGCCCTGATACGGTTTTCCTCTGTGTAACTGGTGGGTTCTGTGTTTTTTTTCTCTTTTTCGTTTTTGGTTCAAGGTAGATTTTATTCCTCTTTTTTGTATTTACAGATATAAGCATGGAAATAATTTATTCATATAAATACATGTATGTGCAGGGAATAATTGTTTTTTCTGTTTTATTTTTTAAATTTTATTTCTTTTTAATTTTGAATTTTATTTTATATTTTTATACAGCAGGTTCTTATTGGTTATCTATTTTATACATATAAATGTATACATGCCAATCCCAGTCTCTCAACTCCTCCCACCACCACCCCCCAACAGCTTTCCCCCCTTGTTGTCCATACGTTTGTTGTCTACATCTGTTGCTCTATTTATGCCTTGCAAAATGGTTAATCTGTACAGTTTTTCTAGGTTCCACATATATGCATGAATATACAAGATTTGTTTTTCTCTTTCTGACTTACTTCACTCTGTATGACAGTCTCTAGATCCATCGACGTCTCTACAAATGACCCAATTTCATTCCTTTTCATGGCTTAGTAATATTCCATTTTATATATGTACCACAGCTTTATGCATTCGTCTGTCTGTGGGCATTTAGGTTGCTTCCATTACCTCGATATTGTAAATAGTGATGCAATGAACATTGCGGTGAATGACTCTTTTTGATTTATGGTTTTGTCTGGGTATATGTCCAGTACTGGGATTGCTGTATCATATGGTAATTCTATTGTTAGTTTCTTAAGAAATTCCATATTGTTCTCCATAATGACTGTATCAATTTATATTCCCAACAATAGTGGAAGAGGGTTCCTTTTCTCCACACCCTTTCCAGCATTTTTTGTTTGTAGATTTTCAATGATGCCTATTCTACCAGGTGTGAGGTGATACCTCATTGTTGAATCCATTTCGTTGAGCAAGGGGTAGCTCTTGTCTATTACATATTTGGCTTATGGAACGGTATCTGTGCTAATTTCAAACTCTGCTTTTATGCAGCACCCCAACTCACCTTCCCCCTTAAGCAGGCATAAGTTGGTTTTCTAAACTTGAGACCCTGTTCTGTTTTGTAATTCAGTTCATGTGTAGCCAAGTTCACATTCCGTGTATTAGTGATACCTTATGATGTTTCTTTTTCTGTGTGACTTATTTCACTTAGAATCATCGTGCCTCAATCCACTCATTATGCTGGTACGGGCCTGGTGACATAGATTTCATTGCTGAGTGGTATTCTGTTGTACAGAAGTACCGCAACTTCTTTATCCATTATTTGCTCTCTGGGATATTTAACTTGTGCCGTAGAAGAGATTCCTGTAAAAAGAGCCGTCCCAAATTTTGGGGTTGCTGTGTCTTTTTGATATTAATTTCCCTAAGCTATAGGACCATAAGTGGAAGTGCCCTAGGCTCTGTTGCTTTGTTTTTTAGATGTTTCAGGAAACACCATACACTTCTCCCGAGTGTCTGTTGGCAATTTACATCCCGCCCATCAGCATAACAAGGCTCCCAGTTCTCCATGGCCTGTCCTGCCTTTCTGGATTTTACACTTTATTCTGATGGCCCTTTTGACCGGGGGGAAGTGAGACTTCATTGTAGTGCAGATTTCCTTTGCAAGCTTGCTTGGTTGGCCAAAAAGGGCGTATGCGTTTTTTCCTGAATATATTCAGGAAAAAACGCATACGCCCTTTTGGCAAAGTGCATCATTGTGGACGTTCTGCCTCTTTTCCTATGCTTTCAATGCAATTCCAGTCTACCTCCTGAAATCGGATTCCTGCAATTCTGCCCCGCTTTCAAGTCCTCTTGGCAGCCTTACTTCAGTCTATTTTTGGACGATAGCTGTCATTTATAACTCTGCAGGTTTGTGAATTACAGAGCCCCTGAGCTCCTTTCTTCAACTCGCTTTCTTGTGAGCTGGCCGCAACACCGCAGGATGGCTTCAGGCCCTAATCTGGTTCCGGCACGGCACGCTGAGCCTTTGGTTAATTCCTCTTCCTGGTGGGAAATGAGAGTTAAATTTGCCCGTCCAGACACCTCCAGCTAGTCTCTCATTGGTTCTCCCTATTCCTGTTCATCTTCCGCAGAAATTGCAAACTGGGCCAAACAGGAGGTTAAAGGCACTGACTCTCCAAGTCGGGAGAGTGTTAGTAAAGCGTCTGGAATGTTGCACCCGAGTACCAGGGGAGGAAAACTGAGACATATTTGAACACGTCTCCCGATCACATGGTTGATCATACTCTGGGTTCCACATGCATGTTTTAGCTGAAGGAAGAATACCTTAAACCTGGAGAGTTGAGACCCGTGGAATGGGTACCATGCAATATGACTTCAAAGGGTCTTCATTTGCTCACCGAACCTCTCCAATCCTATCACTGCTGCGTTTATGCCCCTGTACACACGCTTGATTCTCTTTCGGAGACATAGCAATCCATAGGTTTTAAGATACTTACTAGTCAGGTACATTCTTAGGCGTTTAATATGGGGTGTTGAGTCCATTTCGTTGAGCAAGGAGTAGCTCTTGTCTATTCCATATTTGGCTTAAGGAACTTTATCTGTGCTCATTTCAATCTCTGGTTTTATGCAGCACCCCAACTCACCTTTCCCCTTAAGCAAGCATAAGTTGGTTTTCTAAATTTGAGACCCTGTTCTGTTCTGTAATTCAGTTCCTGTGTAGCCAAGTTTACATTCCGTGTATTACTGATATCTTATGATGTTTCTTTTTCTGTGTGACTTATTTCAGTTAGAATCATCATACCTGAATCCACTCATTGTGCTGCTAAGGGCCTGATGACATAGATTTCATTGCTGAGTGATATTGCATTTGTAAGTAAATACCACAACTTCTTTATCCATTTTTCACTTTCTGCGATATTGAACTTGTACGGTAAACGAGGTTCTTGTAAACAGAGGCGTCCCAAACTTTGGGGTGGCTGTGTCTTTTTGATTTTAATTTCCCTAAGCTATAGGACCATAAGTGGAAGTGCCCTAGGCTCTGTTGCTTTGTTTTTTAGATGTTTCAGGAAACACCATACACTTCTCCCGAGTGTCTGTTGGCAATTTACATCCCGCCCATCAGCATAACAAGGCTCCCAGTTCTCCATGGCCTGTCCTGCCTTTCTGGATTTTACACTTTTTTCAGATGGCCCTTTTGACCGGGGGGAAGTGAGACTTCATTGTAGTGCAGATTTCCTTTGCAAGCTTGCTTGGTTGGCCAAAAAGGGCGTATGCGTTTTTTCCTGAATATATTCAGGAAAAAACGCATACGCCCTTTTTGGCCAAGTGCATCATTGTGGACGTTCTGCCTCTTTTCCTATGCTTTCAATGCAATTCCAGTCTACCTCCTGAAATCGGTTTCCTGCAATTCTGCCCCGCTTTCAAGTCCTCTTGGCAGCCTTACTTCAGTCTATTTTTGGACGATAGCTGTCATTTATAACTCTGCAGGTTTGTGAATTACAGTGCCCCTGAGCTCCTTTCTTCAACTCGCTTTCTTGTGAGCTGGCCGCAACACCGCAGGATGGCTTCAGGCCCTAATCTGGTTCCGGCACGGCACGCTGAGCCTTTGGTTAATTCCTCTTCCTGGTGGGAAATGAGAGTTAAATTTGCCCGTCCAGACACCTCCAGCTAGTCTCTCATTGGTTCTCGCTATTCCTGTTCATCTTCCGCAGAAATTGCAAACTGGGCCAAACAGGAGGTTAAAGCGACTGACTCTCCAAGTCGGGAGAGTGTTAGTAAAGCGTCTGGAATGTTGCACCCGAGTACCAGGGGAGGAAAACTGAGACATATTTGAACACGTCTCCCGTTCACATGGTTGATCATACTCTGGGTTCCACATGCATGTTTTAGCTGAAGGAAGAATACCTTAAACCTGGAGAGTTGAGACCCGTGTAATGGGTACCATGCAATATGACTTCAAAGGGTCTTCATTTGCTCACCGAACCTCTCCAATCCTATCACTGCTGCGTTTATGCCCCTGTACACACGCTTGATTCTCTTTTGGAGACATAGCAATCCATAGGTTTTAAGATACTTACTAGTCAGGTACATTCTTAGGCGTTTAATATGGGGTGTTGAGTCCATTTCGTTGAGCAAGGAGTAGCTCTTGTCTATTCCATATTTGGCTTAAGGAACTTTATCTGTGCTCATTTCAATCTCTGGTTTTATGCAGCACCCCAACTCACCTTTCCCCTTAAGCAAGCATAAGTTGGTTTTCTAAATTTGAGACCCTGTTCTGTTCTGTAATTCAGTTCCTGTGTAGCCAAGTTTACATTCCGTGTATTACTGATATCTTATGATGTTTCTTTTTCTGTGTGACTTATTTCAGTTAGAATCATCATACCTGAATCCACTCATTGTGCTGCTAAGGGCCTGATGACATAGATTTCATTGCTGAGTGATACTGCATTGTACGTAAGTACCACAAGTTCTTTATCCATTTTTCACTTTCTGCAAAGTTGAACTTGTACTGTAAACGAGGTTCTTGTAAACAGAGGCGTCCCAAACTTTGGGGTGGCTGTGTCTTTTTGATTTTAATTTCCCTAAGCTATAGGACCATAAGTGGAAGTGCCCTAGGCTCTGTTGCTTTGTTTTTTAGATGTTTCAGGAAACACCATACACTTCTCCCGAGTGTCTGTTGGCAATTTACATCCCGCCCATCAGCATAACAAGGCTCCCAGTTCTCCATGGCCTGTCCTGCCTTTCTGGATTTTACACTTTTTTCAGATGGCCCTTTTGACCGGGGGGAAGTGAGACTTCATTGTAGTGCAGATTTCCTTTGCAAGCTTGCTTGGTTGGCCAAAAAGGGCGTATGCGTTTTTTCCTGAATATATTCAGGAAAAAACGCATACGCCCTTTTTGGCCAAGTGCATCATTGTGGACGTTCTGCCTCTTTTCCTATGCTTTCAATGCAATTCCAGTCTACCTCCTGAAATCGGTTTCCTGCAATTCTGCCCCGCTTTCAAGTCCTCTTGGCAGCCTTACTTCAGTCTATTTTTGGACGATAGCTGTCATTTATAACTCTGCAGGTTTGTGAATTACAGTGCCCCTGAGCTCCTTTCTTCAACTCGCTTTCTTTTGAGCTGGCCGCAACACCGCAGGATGGCTTCAGGCCCTAATCTGGTTCCGGCACGGCACGCTGAGCCTTTGGTTATTTCCTCTTCCTGGTGGGAAATGAGAGTTAAATTTGCCCGTCCAGACACCTCCAGCTAGTCTCTCATTGGTTCTCGCTATTCCTGTTCATCTTCCGCAGAAATTGCAAACTGGGCCAAACAGGAGGTTAAAGGCGCTGACTCTCCAAGTGGGGAGAGTGTTAGTAAAGCGTCTGGAATGTTGCACCCGAGTACCAGGGGAGGAAAACTGAGACATATTTGAACACGTCTCCCATTCACATGGTTGATCATACTCTGGGTTCCACATGCATGTTTTAGCTGAAGGAAGAATACCTTAAACCTGGAGAGTTGAGACCCGTGTAATGGGTACCATGCAATATGACTTCAAAGGGTCTTCATTTGCTCACCGAACCTCTCCAATCCTATCACTGCTGCGTTTATGCCCCTGTACACACGCTTGATTCTCTTTCGGAGACATAGCAATCCATAGGTTTTAAGATACTTACTAGTCAGGTACATTCTTAGGCGTTTAATATGGGGTGTTGAGTCCATTTCGTTGAGCAAGGAGTAGCTCTTGTCTATTCCATATTTGGCTTAAGGAACTTTATCTGTGCTCATTTCAATCTCTGGTTTTATGCAGCACCCCAACTCACCTTTCCCCTTAAGCAAGCATAAGTTGGTTTTCTAAATTTGAGACCCTGTTCTGTTCTGTAATTCAGTTCCTGTGTAGCCAAGTTTACATTCCGTGTATTACTGATATCTTATGATGTTTCTTTTTCTGTGTGACTTATTTCAGTTAGAATCATCATACCTGAATCCACTCATTATGCTGCTACGGGCCTGATGACATAGATTTCATTGCTGAGTGATATTGCATTGTACGTAAGTACCACAAGTTCTTTATCCATTTTTCACTTTCTGCGATATTGAACTTGTACTGTAAACGAGGTTCTTGTAAACAGAGGCGTCCCAAACTTTGGGGTGGCTGTGTCTTTTTGATTTTAATTTCCCTAAGCTATAGGACCATAAGTGGAAGTGCCCTAGGCTCTGTTGCTTTGTTTTTTAGATGTTTCAGGAAACACCATACACTTCTCCAGAGTGGCTGTTGGCAATTTACATCCCGCCCATCAGCATAAGAAGGCTCCCAGTTCTCCATGGCCTGTCGTGCCTTTATGGATTTTACACTTTTTTCAGATGGCCCTTTTGACCAGGTGGAAGTGAGACTTCATTGTAGTGCAGATTTCCTTTGCAAGCTTGCTTGGTTGGCCAAAAAGTGCGTATGCGTTTTTTCCTGAATATATTCAGGAAAAAACGCATACGCCCTTTTTGGCCAAGTGCATCATTGTCGAGTTTCTGACTCTCTTCATATGTTTTCAATGCAATTCCAGTCTACCTCCTGAAATCGGTTTCCTGCAATTCTGCCTTGCTTTCAATGCCTCTTCATAGCCTTACCTCAATATATTTTTTAAAAATAGTTGGCCTTTATAACTCTGCTGGTTTTTGAATTGCAGTGGCCCTTAGCTCCATTTTTTAGCTCTTATTTTTGTGGTCTTGCCCCGTAACCACAGGATTCCTTGAAGCCCTATTTTTCTTCTGGGGCACCTTGCTGTGCCTTTGGTTAATTCTTCTTACTGATGTGATATTAGAGTGACATGTGCCCATTGAAACCGCTACAGCTAGTTTCTCACTGGTTCCCCCTATTCCCATTCATCCTCTGCACTAACTGCAGACTGTGCGATACCAGAACTTAAAGGCATTGACTCCATGTGGGGATGTTGTTAGTAAAGCGGCTGGAATGTCGATCCGGAGCCCCAGGAGAGGAAAAATGAGGTGCGTTTTAGAAACCTTTCCCGATCATATGGTATACCAGTCGCTGGGTTTCCCAAGCATGGTTTAGCTGTAGGAAGATTCCCTTCAACCTGGAGTGTTGGGACCCTTGGACTGAGTAGCATGAAGTATTGCATTAAACTTTCGGCAGTTGCTCACCAAAGCTCACCAATCCTGTCAGCCCCAAGTGTCCAGCCTTATGTCTTATCCAGCTGTGGGTTTATATGTGGTCAATCCAGGTTGCATCACAGCCCCTGAGCGAATTTTGTAAGAATTTTTCTCTCTTTCATTGTTTCAGCGTTTTGTTTTTAAAATTTATTTCTATAATGGGGTTTAGCTCCTTTTCACTGCTGTGTTTGTGCCGCTCTGCACACACTTGATTCCCTTATGGAGATATATCAATACATGGGTTTTAAGATTCTTATTCCTCAGATATATTTCTCTGCGGTGTATAGGGTGTGTTGAGGCCTGTTCATTGAGCAAGGTGTAGATCTTGTCTAATACCTATTTGGTTTATTGAACGGTATCTGTGCTAATTTCAAACTCTGGTTTTATGCATCACCCCACCTCTCCTTTCCCCTTAAGCTGACATAAGTGTGTTTTCTAAATGTGAGACACTGTTCTGTTCTGTAATTCATTTCTTGTGCAGCCATATTTACCCTCCCTCTATAAGTGATATCTTATGATATGTTTCTTTTTCTGTTTGACTTATTTCAAGTAGTATTATCGGACCTAAATCCACTCTTTATCCTTCTACTAGCCTTATTACATTGATTTCATGGTGAAGAGATATTCCATTGTACATAAGTACCACATCTTCTTTATCCATTGTTCTCTTTCCTGGGATATTTAAGGTGTACTGAAGTTGAGGTTCTTGTAAACAGAGTAGCCCTAAACTGTGGTGTGCTTGTGTCTTGTTGACTTTTAGACTTCCCTAGATATACTCCCATGATTGGAAGTGTCCTATGCTCTGTAGCTCTGTTTTTTAGATGATTTAGGAACCACCATACACTTCTCCAGAGTGGCTCTCGGCAGTTCACACACTGCCCATCAGCGTATAAAGGCTCCCTGTTCTCCATGGCCTGTCCTGCATTTCTGGTTTTTACAATTTTTTAGGATGGCCCTTTTGACCGGTGGGAAGTGAGACTTCTTTGTTGTGCACATTTGCATTGCTTGCTTGCTTCGTTGCCCATAAAGTGCGTATGCGTTTTTTCCTGGATATAATCAGGAAAAAACGCATACGCCCTTTTGGGCCAACTGCATCATTGTCGAAATTCTGCCGCTTTTCATGTGCGTTAAAGACGAGTCCAATCTATCTCTTGAAATCTGTTTCTTGCAATTCTGTCTTGCATTCAGATCCTCTTCTTTGCCTTACCTCAACATATTTTTGGACGTTAGTTTTCATTTATAACTCTGCAGGTTTGTGAATTGCAGTGACCCTGAGCTCCATTTTTTAAGTTGCTCTTTTGTGAGCTGGCCTCAAACCCGCAGGATTGCTTCAGGCCCTATTTTGGCTCCGGCGAGGCAGGCTGAGCCTTCCTTTAATTCTTACTCTTAATGGGAAATTAGAGTGATATGTGCCCGTCCAAACCCCTACAACTCTTCTCTCATTGGTTCCCCCTCTTCCCGTTCATCCTCCTCACAATTTGCAAAATGTGTGAAACAGAAGTTTAAATGTGCTGATTCTCCAAGTGGGGAGATTCTAAGTAGCGTGGCTGGAATGGTGAGCAGGAGCACCAGGAGAGGATAAATGAGGTGCATTATAGACACATCTCCCGATCACATGGTGTACAGTCCTCTGGGTTTTCCATGCATGTTTTAGCTGTAGGAAGATCCCTTGAACCTGCAGATTTGGGACCCATTGAATGGGTACCAGGTAGTATTACTTTAAAGGGTGTGCATTTCCTCACCCAACCTCACATTTCTCTTAGCGCAAACAGTTTCCAGCCTTATGTCTCATCCTGCTGTGGGTCTAGATGTGTTCAATCCATGTTGCATCACCGTCCCTGAGGAAAAGTTGTAAGAGGTTTTCTCTGTCTCTCTGTCGTTTATTTTTTTCAATTTATTACTATATTGGTTACAGCTGATTTTCAAAGCTCTGTTTCTTGCTGCTGTACATCCACTTGATTCACGTACAGAGAGACATCAATAAATTCTTTTTCAGATTCTTACCAGTCGTATATATTCTTTTCCGGTGACTTGAGTGTGCTGAGTGCAGTTCTTTTAGCTACCGTGTAGGCCTTGTTGATTATCAGTTTGGTATTTGGAATGGTATCTTTGCTAATTTCAACCTCCTGGATGATGCCTCACCCCTCCCCACCTTTCCCGTTTAGCAGCCTTATGCGTGTTTTCTACATATTTGACTATGTTTTTGTTTTGTAATTTATTTCATGTGTAGCCATTTTGGATTCCACCTTTAAGTGATATCTTATGATATGTGTCTTTTTCTTTTTGAATTCTGTCACTTAGAATGATCATACGTAACTCCTCCGGAGTTGTTACAACTGGCCATATTTCATTGATTTCCAGGCTGAATAATATTCCACTCTACCTAAGTACCACATCTCTATCCATTTTTTCCCTCCAGAGACATTTAAGTTATATCCTAGTCGAGGATCTTTTAAACAGAGAGGGGGTAAACATTGGGGTGCCTGTGTCCTCTCGATTTTTGTTTTTCCCAAGATATACGCCCATGAGTGCAAGTGCCCTATGCTCTGTAGCTCATTTTTTAGATGCTTTAGTAAACACAATACACTTCTCCAGAATGGCCGTTGGCAATATACATTTCCACTATAAGTCTCACAGGGCTCCCTCTTCTCGTTGCCCTGTCCTGCATTTCTGTTGTTTACGCTTTATGAGGATGGCTCTTCTGACTGATGCGAAGTGATATCTTTTGTAGTATTGACTTCCAGTGCCCACCTGTTTGGTTGGCTAAAAAAGTGTATGCCCTTTTCTTGAATATATACAGAAAAGAACGCATACACCCTTTTTGGCCAACTGCAATGTTGGCAATGTTCAGCTCCTTTTCTTGTGCTTAATGGCGAGTCCTTTCTACCTCCTCAAATCCCTTTCCTGCCATTCTCCCTTGCTTACAAGTCCTTTTCTCTGACTTTCCTCAAGACATTTTTCAGTGATGGATATTTTCAACTCTGCAGTTTTGTGAATTTTACTGCCCCTGAGTTCCATTGTTCAACTCGTGTTTATGGGAACTGGCCACAAAGCAGCGGGATTTCCTCAAGCCCTATACTGTTTCCATGGGCAACCCTAGCCTTTGGTCAATTCGTCTTCCTGATTGGAAATTAGAGTGACATGTGCCTGTCTGAACACCTAGGACTTGTCTCTCATTGTTCCTCATCCTTCCGCTTCATCCTCTGGACAAATTCCAAACTGTACGCAACAGGATGTTGACAGTGCTGACATCTCCAAGTGGGGAGACTGTTAGTAAAGACGCTGGAGGGGTGAACCCGAGCACCAGGAGATGAGGAGATGAGATGCCTTTTCCAAACTCTTCCCGATCAGACGGTATACCATCCTCTGGGTGTGACAGACATGTTTTAGCAGTAGGAAGAGTCCCATTCATGTAAGGAGAACACCAGGGCTTTTTCAAAATCAGTGTCTCCCCGAAACCCAAACTGGGGAATTTTTTAAGCTACAGCTACACATATGTTCATTAAGGGCCTTGGGAAGTAGGCAGAGTCCAAACTTTAGATGATTGAAGTCTTCAGGGTCAGAAGCACTCACCACCAGCTTCCCTTAGGCTACACTTTAACTGTCATTGATAGATGATGTCAATAAAAATATCTATTCTTTTTCAGATTATTTCCCCTTATAGGTTATTGCAAAATGTTGAGTGTAGTTCCCTGTGCTATACAGTAGTTCCTTGTTGATGATCTATTTTATACATAGCAGTGTGTATGTGTTCATTCCAAACTGTTAATTTATCCCTCCTCCCACCTTTCCCCTTTGGTAATAATAAATTATAAGATTTTATACTTCTCAGAAATGGGGGAGCTGAAAGAGAGGTATCATTTTCAATGGAAAAGCATTTAAAACAAGATTGAAGGTTTAACCAAGATTATTAGCTGTACATCCTTGGAAAGAAATCACTTCGTTTCTCTAATATTGACCTGACAAATAAGACAAACCTTTTCACTGAACTTGCTTATAAAAAGTGATGGAAATATCAAATGGAAGTGTTAAAAACATCTTATTTTACCCGAGCCTTATACACTGTTCTATGTTAACTACAGTTTGGCTCACACATCTGTTCATTGAGGTTACAATAGTCTCAATTTCTGTTACTGATCCTCCAGAGTGGACCCCAACAAGTGTCCCCCTGCCCAGTGTCATTGGGGCCAACAGATCGAGACTGAGTTTGGTTCACAAGCAAAGGAAACTTTATATTTTGATCAGAGAATGGAGAGGTGAGAGCATGCACTACCCCGTGGGCTGTGGGCTGGGCTGCTGTGTAGAGATCCTGTCAGAGTCAGTGGGAGGGAGGGAGGCGGCGGAGCTCTCGAGGGCCGGGTTGGCTGTAGCTCAGGCTCTATATCGTGGAGTCTGCACTGGGCCCCAGGAGCTGAGGTGTCGACCCAGCCATTCTGCACTAGGAAATCTGGTCTGAAGTGCCGGGTGTGGAACCTCTGCATGCGGGACCCTAGGAGCACGTGAAATTAGACAAAGCACAAAGGATAAAAAAGGTTAGACTTGACTTTATTGCCCAGATTCTATTTTTATCTCCCAGGGATTTTTAATGGGCTTTGCTGGGGACAAACCCCTCCTCTGCCTTTTGTCCCGTTCCTCATTCTTGGAGTGCTGAGGGTGCAGACCCTTCTTCTGTAACTGCTGAGTGCTGAGTTGGGAGCCCTCATACCCTGGGGCGAGGCTCAGAGCTTCTCCCCAGCAGCCTCCCGGTGACGTTGATTGTCCCCAGGACCCCTGCCTCCCTGCTCGTCCACCTGAGCACCAGCATTGGAAGTGTTATAGATTCTAATGACCTTTAAGGGTCCAGGAAAGAGATGTGCAGAGACGCTGTGGGGGCCGGTTTCACCCCGCCCCACATTTGTTCGGCCACCTTAGGCTGACCGTCTCTGCCAGCCTAGATGCTCTGACCAGTAGTCTGCGCTTTCTTCAGTTAGGCCCCTGAATTAACGTACAAACAGCACCAGGTGTCAGAGCCCTGCCCGCTCAACTCCCAGACAGTCCAGGGTCAGTGGTGACCAAGGACCATGATGGCTACTGAGTCAACAGCCTTTTGAAGTAAACAGGAGTCCAGCCGGTCTTATTGGCCACCATCATCACGGTGTCTGTAGGCTTTTCTATGGTGACAGTGTGGTATACTGTTCCCCCGCCAAGATTATTAGCTCCCCTCTGGGTGCAGTAAGTCCTGCAAGCAGTAGTCTACTCTTTTGGGACACACTCTTGTTGTTTTATGAGAGAAACTCCAGGTCAAGTGATGTTCACACGAGTCGTCATGGTGCCCTGTTGCCCCCGGTTATCTCTCTGGATGTTGGAGTTGGAGGGCCTCCTCACTCGAGGTCGGTGTGCCCACGGAGCGAACCCTGCAACTTCAGGGCATGGTTGGTGGTTAGGATCACCACGTGGGGTCCTTTTCCCTTAGGAGGGAGGTGGCCTTTTGGGCTGCTGATTTCCAGGTTTTTAGATACCGCCAGTATCTTGGCCAGATGTGGCAGTGGGCCAAGCCCCTTAGTGACCGTAGTTTATCCTACCTGGATGGCATTCTTGCATTGTTCCATTTCAAGTGGTCCCAGTTTTTGCACTAATTCTCCAATGGCGATTCACCTTTCACCGGGAATGTAAAGGTCAAAGGGTTTAGCTAAATTAGGGAGTTCCAGGGCAAGGGTCTGAATTGACTGCTCTTTCCATTCTTGAAAGGCCACTTCTGGATTCTATTCAAAAGGATCATCATCTTTTCCTTTCAGTGTTTCATATAGAGGCCCAGCTAGTAGACTGTAGTTAGGGATCCAGAAGCAGCAAACCCTGGCCTCCCCAGGAACCCCTAAGCTGTCTTCTAGTTTTAGAAAGGGGTAAGGCTGAAAATGGTTTCTTCCCTTTCCTGGGATGGGCTTCTCTGACCTTCTGTGAGAATGAAGCCCAGGCAGGTCACCGCAGTCTGTGATATTTGAGCTTTTTCTTGGACAACTTCTATCCTTTATTGGCTTGGTAGTTCAGAGGCCTCCTTAGTAGGGCTGGTGATCAGAATGTCGTCTGCATATTGAAGGAGGGTTTCCTTTTCCAGAGGTAGAACTTTTAGGTCTTTAGCTAAGCTTTCCCCAAAGATGGTGTGGGAATTTTTGCACCCTTGGGGCCAGACGGCCCGGAAGTATTGTTTTAGTTGTATGTTGAGTCCTGCCACTCACAAGCCAAAATTTCTTGTGACTCTGGGACTAATGGAATACAAAAGAAGGCATCATTGAAGACTAATACAGAATACCATGTCCTGGTGGTTGGTAGAATGACCAGCAGGGTGTAGGAATTAGGAGCAACTGGAGGTATATCCTCGGTGGCTTCACTGACTGTCCTGACATCCTTTACCAGGTCCCCAGCAGCCCATGGGGCTCTCGTGGTCAGACCAATCCCAGAATATGGAGCTCACCTGGGCAGGTACCCCACCCCCACCCCAGCCCACGGGGCTCTCGTGGTCAGGCCCCTCCCAGGATACAGAGCTACCCTTGCAGGTACCGTGGCAGGGCTGGGCACACAGGAACCGTGCACATAGCCCTCATTGCAGAGCACCCCCAGCTCACCTGTCGCTCAGAGCTGACACAGAGCACCTCAGAGCAGGACTTGAACTAACAAACAGCAGCTGCGACAGGTCTGTGACCCTGGGCATCACTCCGTGAGGCCTCCCTCCACCTGGTCTTCCAGAGACTTCCACTGCACCCGGGGCACCAGGCCTCTGTCTCCAACCACCACCCACCCCTCCTCTGCCTGACTCCTGGGTTCCTCTCATTAGGAGAGGGTTTTCTTGAAGTTGTCTCCCACTCATGGGCCAGATAAAATGATTAGAAAACAAGCCAAAGCTGCAGCCCCTTGTCTATCCTGACTCTCAGGAGCCCACACCTGTTCCTTGGACCTGGCCGGTTCAGCAAGTTCCATTTTCTGCAACTGTGAGCCCCTGAGGGGTGATGATTGGCTGACCTGGGCAGCCTTACCGTGCCGGCCAGCCCTCCCCAGGTGTGCCTGGGTTGAGATCAATATAAATACCACTCCAGGCAGCAAGAGCCCCTGCAGCCGTGCCTGACGCCATTTTCTCTGCCCTGTCAGCAGTCTCGGGGCTGGGCTGGTGGGAGGGAGTGAGAGGCCACGGCTTTGTGGGTGGCCCAGTGTGAGTGGGGCTCTGCTGGACTTTCTGCAGCAGTTGCCAGGCTGCCACCTGCTAAAGAAGAGGATGTGTCACCCATACCTGCTGCTGGAATTTCTCCCTGGGCAGAGGTGAGGAAGGAAAAAAGCAGTGGGGGCAGGGACAGGACGGGTATCTCAGGCAGGGAAATGGAAATCTTCCAGAAGAGCACCCAGGGCCAGGACCATCCTGGCTGGCCTGCAGGCACCAAGTCGGCCGGCATGCTGTCACTCGTGTGGCTCTATGGCCCTTCCTCTAGGCTTTCAAGTCCTTGTATATATTCAGGTGTTTTACCTGGGACGGGTGGGAATAGTTCAGCAGCAACTGGCCTGGGGCTCAGCTCACGTTTACTCACAGATGCCTCGGCACGGTGCCCCAGCTTTGCAATGAGGACGCTTGTTGCGTGGGGGCTGCTGGCTGAATGGGAGACGATTCCCCACCACTGACCAACTTCAGAATTGTTTACAACTGGAGCAAGTGCCCTGATACGGTTTTCCTCTGTGTAACTGGTGGGTTCTGTGTTTTTTTTCTCTTTTTCGTTTTTGGTTCAAGGTAGATTTTATTCCTCTTTTTTGTATTTACAGATATAAGCATGGAAATAATTTATTCATATAAATACATGTATGTGCAGGGAATAATTGTTTTTTCTGTTTTATTTTTTAAATTTTATTTCTTTTTAATTTTGAATTTTATTTTATATTTTTATACAGCAGGTTCTTATTGGTTATCTATTTTATACATATAAATGTATACATGCCAATCCCAGTCTCTCAACTCCTCCCACCACCACCCCCCAACAGCTTTCCCCCCTTGTTGTCCATACGTTTGTTGTCTACATCTGTTGCTCTATTTATGCCTTGCAAAATGGTTAATCTGTACAGTTTTTCTAGGTTCCACATATATGCATGAATATACAAGATTTGTTTTTCTCTTTCTGACTTACTTCACTCTGTATGACAGTCTCTAGATCCATCGACGTCTCTACAAATGACCCAATTTCATTCCTTTTCATGGCTTAGTAATATTCCATTTTATATATGTACCACAGCTTTATGCATTCGTCTGTCTGTGGGCATTTAGGTTGCTTCCATTACCTCGATATTGTAAATAGTGATGCAATGAAATTTGCGGTGAATGACTCTTTTTGATTTATGGTTTTGTCTGGGTATATGTCCAGTACTGGGATTGCTGTATCATATGGTAATTCTATTGTTAGTTTCTTAAGAAATTCCATATTGTTCTCCATAATGACTGTATCAATTTATATTCCCAACAATAGTGGAAGAGGGTTCCTTTTCTCCACACCCTTTCCAGCATTTTTTGTTTGTAGATTTTCAATGATGCCTATTCTACCAGGTGTGAGGTGATACCTCATTGTTGAATCCATTTCGTTGAGCAAGGGGTAGCTCTTGTCTATTACATATTTGGCTTATGGAACGGTATCTGTGCTAATTTCAAACTCTGCTTTTATGCAGCACCCCAACTCACCTTCCCCCTTAAGCAGGCATAAGTTGGTTTTCTAAACTTGAGACCCTGTTCTGTTTTGTAATTCAGTTCATGTGTAGCCAAGTTCACATTCCGTGTATTAGTGATACCTTATGATGTTTCTTTTTCTGTGTGACTTATTTCACTTAGAATCATCGTGCCTCAATGCACTCATTATGCTGGTACGGGCCTGGTGACATAGATTTCATTGCTGAGTGGTATTCTGTTGTACAGAAGTACCGCAACTTCTTTATCCATTATTTGCTCTCTGGGATATTTAACTTGTGCCGTAGAAGAGATTCCTGTAAAAAGAGCCGTCCCAAATTTTGGGGTTGCTGTGTCTTTTTGATTTTAATTTCCCTAAGCTATAGGACCATAAGTGGAAGTGCCCTAGGCTCTGTTGCTTTGTTTTTTAGATGTTTCAGGAAACACCATACACTTCTCCCGAGTGTCTGTTGGCAATTTACATCCCGCCCATCAGCATAACAAGGCTCCCAGTTCTCCATGGCCTGTCCTGCCTTTCTGGATTTTACACTTTATTCTGATGGCCCTTTTGACCGGGGGGAAGTGAGACTTCATTGTAGTGCAGATTTCCTTTGCAAGCTTGCTTGGTTGGCCAAAAAGGGCGTATGCGTTTTTTCCTGAATATATTCAGGAAAAAACGCATATGCCCTTTTGGCAAAGTGCATCATTGTGGACGTTCTGCCTCTTTTCCTATGCTTTCAATGCAATTCCAGTCTACCTCCTGAAATCGGTATCCTGCAATTCTGCCCCGCTTTCAAGTCCTCTTGGCAGCCTTACTTCAGTCTATTTTTGGACGATAGCTGTCATTTATAACTCTGCAGGTTTGTGAATTACAGAGCCCCTGAGCTCCTTTCTTCAACTCACTTTCTTGTGAGCTGGCCGCAACACCGCAGGATGGCTTCAGGCCCTAATCTGTTTCCGGCACGGCACGCTGAGCCTTTGGTTAATTCCTCTTCCTAGGTGGGAAATGAGAGTTAAATTTGCCCGTCCAGACACCTCCAGCTAGTCTCTCATTGGTTCTCCCTATTCCTGTTCATCTTCCGCAGAAATTGCAAACTGGGCCAAACAGGAGGTTAAAGGCACTGACTGCTCCAAGTCGGGAGAGTGTTAGTAAAGCGTCTGGAATGTTGCACCCGAGTACCAGGGGAGGAAAACTGAGACATATTTGAACACGTCTCCCGTTCACATGGTTGATCATACTCTGGGTTCCACATGCATGTTTTAGCTGAAGGAAGAATACCTTAAACCTGGAGAGTTGAGACCCGTGTAATGGGTACCATGCAATATGACTTCAAAGGGTCTTCATTTGCTCACCGAACCTCTCCAATCCTATCACTGCTGCGTTTATGCCCCTGTACACACGCTTGATTCTCTTTTGGAGACATAGCAATCCATAGGTTTTAAGATACTTACTAGTCAGGTACATTCTTAGGCGTTTAATATGGGGTGTTGAGTCCATTTCGTTGAGCAAGGAGTAGCTCTTGTCTATTCCATATTTGGCTTAAGGAACTTTATCTGTGCTCATTTCAATCTCTGGTTTTATGCAGCACCCCAACTCACCTTTCCCCTTAAGCAAGCATAAGTTGGTTTTCTAAATTTGAGACCCTGTTCTGTTCTGTAATTCAGTTCCTGTGTAGCCAAGTTTACATTCCGTGTATTACTGATATCTTATGATGTTTCTTTTTCTGTGTGACTTATTTCAGTTAGAATCATCATACCTGAATCCACTCATTGTGCTGCTACGGGCCTGATGACATAGATTTCATTGCTGAGTGATACTGAATTGTACGTAAGTACCACAAGTTCTTTATCCATTTTTCACTTTCTGCTGATATTGAACTTGTACGGTAAATGAGGTTCTTGTAAACAGAGGCGTCCCAAACTTTGGGGTGGCTGTGTCTTTTTGATTTTAATTTCCCTAAGCTATAGGACCATAAGTGGAAGTGCCCTAGGCTCTGTTGCTTTGTTTTTTAGATGTTTCAGGAAACACCATACACTTCTCCAGAGTGGCTGTTGGCAATTTACATCCCGCCCATCAGCATAAGAAGGCTCCCAGTTCTCCATGGCCTGTCGTGCCTTTATGGATTTTACACTTTTTTCAGATGGCCCTTTTGACCAGGTGGAAGTGAGACTTCATTGTAGTGCAGATTTCCTTTGCAAGCTTGCTTGGTTGGCCAAAAAGTGCGTATGCGTTTTTTCCTGAATATATTCAGGAAAAAACGCATACGCCCTTTTTGGCCAAGTGCATCATTGTCGAGTTTCTGACTCTCTTCATATGCTTTTAATGCAATTCCAGTCTACCTCCTGAAATCGGTTTCCTGCAATTCTGCCTTGCTTTCAATGCCTCTTCATAGCCTTACCTCAATATATTTTTTAAAAATAGTTGGCCTTTATAACTCTGCTGGTTTTTGAATTGCAGTGGCCCTTAGCTCCATTTTTTAGCTCTTATTTTTGTGGTCTTGCCCCGTAACCACAGGATTCCTTGAAGCCCTATTTTTCTTCTGGGGCACCTTGCTGTGCCTTTGGTTAATTCTTCTTACTGATGTGATATTAGAGTGACATGTGCCCATTGAAACCGCTACAGCTAGTTTCTCACTGGTTCCCCCTATTCCCATTCATCCTCTGCACTAACTGCAGACTGTGCGATACCAGAACTTAAAGGCATTGACTCCATGTGGGGATGTTGTTAGTAAAGCGGCTGGAATGTCGATCCGGAGCCCCAGGAGAGGAAAAATGAGGTGCGTTTTAGAAACCTTTCCCGATCATATGGTATACCAGTCGCTGGGTTTCCCAAGCATGGTTTAGCTGTAGGAAGATTCCCTTCAACCTGGAGTGTTGGGACCCTTGGACTGAGTAGCATGAAGTATTGCATTAAACTTTCGGCAGTTGCTCACCAAAGCTCACCAATCCTGTCAGCCCCAAGTGTCCAGCCTTATGTCTTATCCAGCTGTGGGTTTATATGTGGTCAATCCAGGTTGCATCACAGCCCCTGAGCGAATTTTGTAAGAATTTTTCTCTCTTTCATTGTTTCAGCGTTTTGTTTTTAAAATTTATTTCTATAATGGGGTTTAGCTCCTTTTCACTGCTGTGTTTGTGCCGCTCTGCACACACTTGATTCCCTTATGGAGATATATCAATACATGGGTTTTAAGATTCTTATTCCTCAGATATATTTCTCTGCGGTGTATAGGGTGTGTTGAGGCCTGTTCATTGAGCAAGGTGTAGATCTTGTCTAATACCTATTTGGTTTATTGAACGGTATCTGTGCTAATTTCAAACTCTGGTTTTATGCATCACCCCACCTCTCCTTTCCCCTTAAGCTGACATAAGTGTGTTTTCTAAATGTGAGACACTGTTCTGTTCTGTAATTCATTTCTTGTGCAGCCATATTTACCCTCCCTCTATAAGTGATATCTTATGATATGTTTCTTTTTCTGTTTGACTTATTTCAAGTAGTATTATCGGACCTAAATCCACTCTTTATCCTTCTACTAGCCTTATTACATTGATTTCATGGTGAAGAGATATTCCATTGTACATAAGTACCACATCTTCTTTATCCATTGTTCTCTTTCCTGGGATATTTAAGGTGTACTGAAGTTGAGGTTCTTGTAAACAGAGTAGCCCTAAACTGTGGTGTGCTTGTGTCTTGTTGACTTTTAGACTTCCCTAGATATACTCCCATGATTGGAAGTGTCCTATGCTCTGTAGCTCTGTTTTTTAGATGATTTAGGAACCACCATACACTTCTCCAGAGTGGCTCTCGGCAGTTCACACACTGCCCATCAGCGTATAAAGGCTCCCTGTTCTCCATGGCCTGTCCTGCATTTCTGGTTTTTACAATTTTTTAGGATGGCCCTTTTGACCGGTGGGAAGTGAGACTTCTTTGTTGTGCACATTTGCATTGCTTGCTTGCTTCGTTGCCCATAAAGTGCGTATGCGTTTTTTCCTGGATATAATCAGGAAAAAACGCATATGCCCTTTTGGGCCAACTGCATCATTGTCGAAATTCTGCCGCTTTTCATGTGCGTTAAAGACGAGTCCAATCTATCTCTTGAAATCTGTTTCTTGCAATTCTGTCTTGCATTCAGATCCTCTTCTTTGCCTTACCTCAACATATTTTTGGACGTTAGTTTTCATTTATAACTCTGCAGGTTTGTGAATTGCAGTGACCCTGAGCTCCATTTTTTAAGTTGCTCTTTTGTGAGCTGGCCTCAAACCCGCAGGATTGCTTCAGGCCCTATTTTGGCTCCGGCGAGGCAGGCTGAGCCTTCCTTTAATTCTTACTCTTAATGGGAAATTAGAGTGATATGTGCCCGTCCAAACCCCTACAACTCTTCTCTCATTGGTTCCCCCTCTTCCCGTTCATCCTCCTCACAATTTGCAAAATGTGTGAAACAGAAGTTTAAATGTGCTGATTCTCCAAGTGGGGAGATTCTAAGTAGCGTGGCTGGAATGGTGAACAGGAGCACCAGGAGAGGATAAATGAGGTGCATTTTAGACACATCTCCCGATCACATGGTGTACAGTCCTCTGGGTTTTCCATGCATGTTTTAGCTGTAGGAAGATCCCTTGAACCTGCAGATTTGGGACCCATTGAATGGGTACCAGGTAGTATTACTTTAAAGGGTGTGCATTTCCTCACCCAACCTCACATTTCTCTTAGCGCAAACAGTTTCCAGCCTTATGTCTCATCCTGCTGTGGGTCTAGATGTGTTCAATCCATGTTGCATCACCGTCCCTGAGGAAAAGTTGTAAGAGGTTTTCTCTGTCTCTCTGTCGTTTATTTTTTTCAATTTATTACTATATTGGTTACAGCTGATTTTCAAAGCTCTGTTTCTTGCTGCTGTACATCCACTTGATTCACGTACAGAGAGACATCAATAAATTCTTTTTCAGATTCTTACCAGTCGTATATATTCTTTTCCGGTGACTTGAGTGTGCTGAGTGCAGTTCTTTTAGCTACCGTGTAGGCCTTGTTGATTATCAGTTTGGTATTTGGAATGGTATCTTTGCTAATTTCAACCTCCTGGATGATGCCTCACCCCTCCCCACCTTTCCCGTTTAGCAGCCTTATGCGTGTTTTCTACATATTTGACTATGTTTTTGTTTTGTAATTTATTTCATGTGTAGCCATTTTGGATTCCACCTTTAAGTGATATCTTATGATATGTGTCTTTTTCTTTTTGAATTCTGTCACTTAGAATGATCATACGTAACTCCTCCGGAGTTGTTACAACTGGCCATATTTCATTGATTTCCAGGCTGAATAATATTCCACTCTACCTAAGTACCACATCTCTATCCATTTTTTCCCTCCAGAGACATTTAAGTTATATCCTAGTCGAGGATCTTTTAAACAGAGAGGGGGTAAACATTGGGGTGCCTGTGTCCTCTCGATTTTTGTTTTTCCCAAGATATACGCCCATGAGTGCAAGTGCCCTATGCTCTGTAGCTCATTTTTTAGATGCTTTAGTAAACACAATACACTTCTCCAGAATGGCCGTTGGCAATATACATTTCCACTATAAGTCTCACAGGGCTCCCTCTTCTCGTTGCCCTGTCCTGCATTTCTGTTGTTTACGCTTTATGAGGATGGCTCTTCTGACTGATGCGAAGTGATATCTTTTGTAGTATTGACTTCCAGTGCCCACCTGTTTGGTTGGCTAAAAAAGTGTATGCCCTTTTCTTGAATATATACAGAAAAGAACGCATACACCCTTTTTGGCCAACTGCAATGTTGGCAATGTTCAGCTCCTTTTCTTGTGCTTAATGGCGAGTCCTTTCTACCTCCTCAAATCCCTTTCCTGCCATTCTCCCTTGCTTACAAGTCCTTTTCTCTGACTTTCCTCAAGACATTTTTCAGTGATGGATATTTTCAACTCTGCAGTTTTGTGAATTTTACTGCCCCTGAGTTCCATTGTTCAACTCGTGTTTATGGGAACTGGCCACAAAGCAGTGGGATTTCCTCAAGCCCTATACTGTTTCCATGGGCAACCCTAGCCTTTGGTCAATTCGTCTTCCTGATTGGAAATTAGAGTGACATGTGCCTGTCTGAACACCTAGGACTTGTCTCTCATTGTTCCTCATCCTTCCGCTTCATCCTCTGGACAAATTCCAAACTGTACGCAACAGGATGTTGACAGTGCTGACATCTCCAAGTGGGGAGACTGTTAGTAAAGACGCTGGAGGGGTGAACCCGAGCACCAGGAGATGAGGAGATGAGATGCCTTTTCCAAACTCTTCCCGATCAGACGGTATACCATCCTCTGGGTGTGACAGACATGTTTTAGCAGTAGGAAGAGTCCCATTCATGTAAGGAGAACACCAGGGCTTTTTCAAAATCAGTGTCTCCCCGAAACCCAAACTGGGGAATTTTTTAAGCTACGGCTACACATATGTTCATTAAGGGCCTTGGGAAGTAGGCAGAGTCCAAACTTTAGATGATTGAAGTCTTCAGGGTCAGAAGCACTCACCACCAGCTTCCCTTAGGCTACACTTTAACTGTCATTGATAGATGATGTCAATAAAAATATCTATTCTTTTTCAGATTATTTCCCCTTATAGGTTATTGCAAAATGTTGAGTGTAGTTCCCTGTGCTATACAGTAGTTCCTTGTTGATGATCTATTTTATACATAGCAGTGTGTATGTGTTCATTCCAAACTGTTAATTTATCCCTCCTCCCACCTTTCCCCTTTGGTAATAATAAATTATAAGATTTTATACTTCTCAGAAATGGGGGAGCTGAAAGAGAGGTATCATTTTCAATGGAAAAGCATTTAAAACAAGATTGAAGGTTTAACCAAGATTATTAGCTGTACATCCTTGGAAAGAAATCACTTCGTTTCTCTAATATTGACCTGACAAATAAGACAAACCTTTTCACTGAACTTGCTTATAAAAAGTGATGGAAATATCAAATGGAAGTGTTAAAAACATCTTATTTTACCCGAGCCTTATACACTGTTCTATGTTAACTACAGTTTGGCTCACACATCTGTTCATTGAGGTTACAATAGTCTCAATTTCTGTTACTGATCCTCCAGAGTGGACCCCAACAAGTGTCCCCCTGCCCAGTGTCATTGGGGCCAACAGATCGAGACTGAGTTTGGTTCACAAGCAAAGGAAACTTTATATTTTGATCAGAGAATGGAGAGGTGAGAGCATGCACTACCCCGTGGGCTGTGGGCTGGGCTGCTGTGTAGAGATCCTGTCAGAGTCAGTGGGAGGGAGGGAGGCGGCGGAGCTCTCGAGGGCCGGGTTGGCTGTAGCTCAGGCTCTATATCGTGGAGTCTGCACTGGGCCCCAGGAGCTGAGGTGTCGACCCAGCCATTCTGCACTAGGAAATCTGGTCTGAAGTGCCGGGTGTGGAACCTCTGCATGCGGGACCCTAGGAGCACGTGAAATTAGACAAAGCACAAAGGATAAAAAAGGTTAGACTTGACTTTATTGCCCAGATTCTATTTTTATCTCCCAGGGATTTTTAATGGGCTTTGCTGGGGACAAACCCCTCCTCTGCCTTTTGTCCCGTTCCTCATTCTTGGAGTGCTGAGGGTGCAGACCCTTCTTCTGTAACTGCTGAGTGCTGAGTTGGGAGCCCTCATACCCTGGGGCGAGGGTCAGAGCTTCTCCCCAGCAGCCTCCCGGTGACGTTGATTGTCCCCAGGACCCCTGCCTCCCTGCTCGTCCACCTGAGCACCAGCATTGGAAGTGTTATAGATTCTAATGACCTTTAAGGGTCCAGGAAAGAGATGTGCAGAGACGCTGTGGGGGCCGGTTTCACCCCGCCCCACATTTGTTCGGCCACCTTAGGCTGACCGTCTCTGCCAGCCTAGATGCTCTGACCAGTAGTCTGCGCTTTCTTCAGTTAGGCCCCTGAATTAACGTACAAACAGCACCAGGTGTCAGAGCCCTGCCCGCTCAACTCCCAGACAGTCCAGGGTCAGTGGTGACCAAGGACCATGATGGCTACTGAGTCAACAGCCTTTTGAAGTAAACAGGAGTCCAGCCGGTCTTATTGGCCACCATCATCACGGTGTCTGTAGGCTTTTCTATGGTGACAGTGTGGTATACTGTTCCCCCGCCAAGATTATTAGCTCCCCTCTGGGTGCAGTAAGTCCTGCAAGCAGTAGTCTACTCTTTTGGGACACACTCTTGTTGTTTTATGAGAGAAACTCCAGGTCAAGTGATGTTCACACGAGTCGTCATGGTGCCCTGTTGCCCCTGGTTATCTCTCTGGATGTTGGAGTTGGAGGGCCTCCTCACTCGAGGTCGGTGTGCCCACGGAGCGAACCCTGCAACTTCAGGGCATGGTTGGTGGTTAGGATCACCACGTGGGGTCCTTTTCCCTTAGGAGGGAGGTGGCCTTTTGGGCTGCTGATTTCCAGGTTTTTAGATACCGCCAGTATCTTGGCCAGATGTGGCAGTGGGCCAAGCCCCTTAGTGACCGTAGTTTATCCTACCTGGATGGTATTCTTGCATTGTTCCATTTCAAGCGGTCCCAGTTTTTGCACTAATTCTCCAATGGCGATTCACCTTTCACCGGGAATGTAAAGGTCAAAGGGTTTAGCTAAATTAGGGAGTTCCAGGGCAAGGGTCTGAATTGACTGCTCTTTCCATTCTTGAAAGGCCACTTCTGGATTCTATTCAAAAGGATCATCATCTTTTCCTTTCAGTGTTTCATATAGAGGCCCAGCTAGTAGACTGTAGTTAGGGATCCAGAAGCAGCAAACCCTGGCCTCCCCAGGAACCCCTAAGCTGTCTTCTAGTTTTAGAAAGGGGTAAGGCTGAAAATGGTTTCTTCCCTTTCCTGGGATGGGCTTCTCTGACCTTCTGTGAGAATGAAGCCCAGGCAGGTCACCGCAGTCTGTGATATTTGAGCTTTTTCTTGGACAACTTCTATCCTTTATTGGCTTGGTAGTTCAGAGGCCTCCTTAGTAGGGCTGGTGATCAGAATGTCGTCTGCATATTGAAGGAGAGTTTCCTTTTCCAGAGGTAGAACTTTTAGGTCTTTAGCTAAGCTTTCCCCAAAGATGGTGTGGGAATTTTTGCACCCTTGGGGCCAGACGGCCCGGAAGTATTGTTTTAGTTGTATGTTGAGTCCTGCCACTCACAAGCCAAAATTTCTTGTGACTCTGGGACTAATGGAATACAAAAGAAGGCATCATTGAAGACTAATACAGAATACCATGTCCTGGTGGTTGGTAGAATGACCAGCAGGGTGTAGGAATTAGGAGCAACTGGAGGTATATCCTCGGTGGCTTCACTGACTGTCCTGACATCCTTTACCAGGTCCCCAGCAGCCCATGGGGCTCTCGTGGTCAGACCAATCCCAGAATATGGAGCTCACCTGGGCAGGTACCCCACCCCCACCCCAGCCCACGGGGCTCTCGTGGTCAGGCCCCTCCCAGGATACAGAGCTACCCTTGCAGGTACCGTGGCAGGGCTGGGCACACAGGAACCGTGCACATAGCCCTCATTGCAGAGCACCCCCAGCTCACCTGTCGCTCAGAGCTGACACAGAGCACCTCAGAGCAGGACTTGAACTAACAAACAGCAGCTGTGACAGGTCTGTGACCCTGGGCATCACTCCGTGAGGCCTCCCTCCACCTGGTCTTCCAGAGACTTCCACTGCACCCGGGGCACCAGGCCTCTGTCTCCAACCACCACCCACCCCTCCTCTGCCTGACTCCTGGGTTCCTCTCATTAGGAGAGGGTTTTCTTGAAGTTGTCTCCCACTCATGGGCCAGATAAAATGATTAGAAAACAAGCCAAAGCTGCAGCCCCTTGTCTATCCTGACTCTCAGGAGCCCACACCTGTTCCTTGGACCTGGCCGGTTTAGCAAGTTCCATTTTCTGCAACTGTGAGCCCCTGAGGGGTGATGATTGGCTGAGCTGGGCAGCCTTACCGTGCCGGCCAGCCCTCCCCAGGTGTGCCTGGGTTGAGATCAATATAAATACCACTCCAGGCAGCAAGAGCCCCTGCAGCCGTGCCTGACGCCATTTTCTCTGCCCTGTCAGCAGTCTCGGGGCTGGGCTGGTGGGAGGGAGTGAGAGGCCACAGCTTTGTGGGTGGCCCAGTGTGAGTGGGGCTCTGCTGGACTTTCTGCAGCAGTTGCCAGGCTGCCACCTGCTAAAGAAGAGGATGTGTCACCCATACCTGCTGCTGGAATTTCTCCCTGGGCAGAGGTGAGGAAGGAAAAAAGCAGTGGGGGCAGGGACAGGACGGGTATCTCAGGCAGGGAAATGGAAATCTTCCAGAAGAGCACCCAGGGCCAGGACCATCCTGGCTGGCCTGCAGGCACCAAGTCGGCCGGCATGCTGTCACTCGTGTGGCTCTATGGCCCTTCCTCTAGGCTTTCAAGTCCTTGTATATATTCAGGTGTTTTACCTGGGACGGGTGGGAATAGTTCAGCAGCAACTGGCCTGGGGCTCAGCTCACGTTTACTCACAGATGCCTCGGCACGGTGCCCCAGCTTTGCAATGAGGACGCTTGTTGCGTGGGGGCTGCTGGCTGAATGGGAGACGATTCCCCACCACTGACCAACTTCAGAATTGTTTACAACTGGAGCAAGTGCCCTGATACGGTTTTCCTCTGTGTAACTGGTGGGTTCTGTGTTTTTTTTCTCTTTTTCGTTTTTGGTTCAAGGTAGATTTTATTCCTCTTTTTTGTATTTACAGATATAAGCATGGAAATAATTTATTCATATAAATACATGTATGTGCAGGGAATAATTGTTTTTTCTGTTTTATTTTTTAAATTTTATTTCTTTTTAATTTTGAATTTTATTTTATATTTTTATACAGCAGGTTCTTATTGGTTATCTATTTTATACATATAAATGTATACATGCCAATCCCAGTCTCTCAACTCCTCCCCCCACCACCCCCCAACAGCTTTCCCCCCTTGTTGTCCATACGTTTGTTGTCTACATCTGTTGCTCTATTTATGCCTTGCAAAATGGTTAATCTGTACAGTTTTTCTAGGTTCCACATATATGCATGAATATACAAGATTTGTTTTTCTCTTTCTGACTTACTTCACTCTGTATGACAGTCTCTAGATCCATCGACGTCTCTACAAATGACCCAATTTCATTCCTTTTCATGGCTTAGTAATATTCCATTTTATATATGTACCACAGCTTTATGCATTCGTCTGTCTGTGGGCATTTAGGTTGCTTCCATTACCTCGATATTGTAAATAGTGATGCAATGAACATTGCGGTGAATGACTCTTTTTGATTTATGGTTTTGTCTGGGTATATGTCCAGTACTGGGATTGCTGTATCATATGGTAATTCTATTGTTAGTTTCTTAAGAAATTCCATATTGTTCTCCATAATGACTGTATCAATTTATATTCCCAACAATAGTGGAAGAGGGTTCCTTTTCTCCACACCCTTTCCAGCATTTTTTGTTTGTAGATTTTCAATGATGCCTATTCTACCAGGTGTGAGGTGATACCTCATTGTTGAATCCATTTCGTTGAGCAAGGGGTAGCTCTTGTCTATTACATATTTGGCTTATGGAACGGTATCTGTGCTAATTTCAAACTCTGCTTTTATGCAGCACCCCAACTCACCTTCCCCCTTAAGCAGGCATAAGTTGGTTTTCTAAACTTGAGACCCTGTTCTGTTTTGTAATTCAGTTCATGTGTAGCCAAGTTCACATTCCGTGTATTAGTGATACCTTATGATGTTTCTTTTTCTGTGTGACTTATTTCACTTAGAATCATCGTGCCTCAATACCACTCATTATGCTGGTACGGGCCTGGTGACATAGATTTCATTGCTGAGTGGTATTCTGTTGTACAGAAGTACCGCAACTTCTTTATCCATTATTTGCTCTCTGGGATATTTAACTTGTGCCGTAGAAGAGATTCCTGTAAAAAGAGCCGTCCCAAATTTTGGGGTTGCTGTGTCTTTTTGATATTAATTTCCCTAAGCTATAGGACCATAAGTGGAAGTGCCCTAGGCTCTGTTGCTTTGTTTTTTAGATGTTTCAGGAAACACCATACACTTCTCCCGAGTGTCTGTTGGCAATTTACATCCCGCCCATCAGCATAACAAGGCTCCCAGTTCTCCATGGCCTGTCCTGCCTTTCTGGATTTTACACTTTATTCTGATGGCCCTTTTGACCGGGGGGAAGTGAGACTTCATTGTAGTGCAGATTTCCTTTGCAAGCTTGCTTGGTTGGCCAAAAAGGGCGTATGCGTTTTTTCCTGAATATATTCAGGAAAAAACGCATATGCCCTTTTGGCAAAGTGCATCATTGTGGACGTTCTGCCTCTTTTCCTATGCTTTCAATGCAATTCCAGTCTACCTCCTGAAATCGGTATCCTGCAATTCTGCCCCGCTTTCAAGTCCTCTTGGCAGCCTTACTTCAGTCTATTTTTGGACGATAGCTGTCATTTATAACTCTGCAGGTTTGTGAATTACAGAGCCCCTGAGCTCCTTTCTTCAACTCACTTTCTTGTGAGCTGGCCGCAACACCGCAGGATGGCTTCAGGCCCTAATCTGTTTCCGGCCACGGCACGCTGAGCCTTTGGTTAATTCCTCTTCCTAGTGGGAAATGAGAGTTAAATTTGCCCGTCCAGACACCTCCAGCTAGTCTCTCATTGGTTCTCCCTATTCCTGTTCATCTTCCGCAGAAATTGCAAACTGGGCCAAACAGGAGGTTAAAGGCACTGACTGTCCAAGTCGGGAGAGTGTTAGTAAAGCGTCTGGAATGTTGCACCCGAGTACCAGGGTATGAAAACTGAGACATATTTGAACACGTCTCCCGATCACACGGTTGATCATACTCTGGGTTCCACATGCATGTTTTAGCTGAAGGAAGAATACCTTAAACCTGGAGAGTTGAGACCCGTGGAATGGGTACCATGCAATATGACTTCAAAGGGTCTTCATTTGCTCACCGAACCTCTCCAATCCTATCACTGCTGCGTTTATGCCCCTGTACACACGCTTGATTCTCTTTCGGAGACATAGCAATCCATAGGTTTTAAGATACTTACTAGTCAGGTACATTCTTAGGCGTTTAATATGGGGTGTTGAGTCCATTTCGTTGAGCAAGGAGTAGCTCTTGTCTATTCCATATTTGGCTTAAGGAACTTTATCTGTGCTCATTTCAATCTCTGGTTTTATGCAGCACCCCAACTCACCTTTCCCCTTAAGCAAGCATAAGTTGGTTTTCTAAATTTGAGACCCTGTTCTGTTTTGGAATTCAGTTCCTGTGTAGCCAAGTTTACATTCCGTGTATTAGTGATATCTTATGATGTTTCTTTTTCTGTGTGACTTATTTCAGTTAGAATCATCGTACCTGAATCCACTCATTATGCTGCTACGGGCCTGATGACATAGATTTCATTGCTGAGTGATACTGCATTGTACGTAAGTACCACAAGTTCTTTATCCATTTTTCACTTTCTGTGATATTGAACTTGTACGGTAAACGAGGTTCTTGTAAACAGAGGCGTCCCAAACTTTGGGGTGGCTGTGTCTTTTTGATTTTAATTTCCCTAAGCTATAGGACCATAAGTGGAAGTGCCCTAGGCTCTGTTGCTTTGTTTTTTAGATGTTTCAGGAAACACCATACACTTCTCCCGAGTGTCTGTTGGCAATTTACATCCCGCCCATCAGCATAACAAGGCTCCCAGTTCTCCATGGCCTGTCCTGCCTTTCTGGATTTTACACTTTTTTCAGATGGCCCTTTTGACCGGGGGGAAGTGAGACTTCATTGTAGTGCAGATTTCCTTTGCAAGCTTGCTTGGTTGGCCAAAAAGGGCGTATGCGTTTTTTCCTGAATATATTCAGGAAAAAACGCATACGCCCTTTTTGGCCAAGTGCATCATTGTGGACGTTCTGCCTCTTTTCCTATGCTTTCAATGCAATTCCAGTCTACCTCCTGAAATCGGTTTCCTGCAATTCTGCCCCGCTTTCAAGTCCTCTTGGCAGCCTTACTTCAGTCTATTTTTGGACGATAGCTGTCATTTATAACTCTGCAGGTTTGTGAATTACAGTGCCCCTGAGCTCCTTTCTTCAACTCGCTTTCTTGTGAGCTGGCCGCAACACCGCAGGATGGCTTCAGGCCCTAATCTGGTTCCGGCACGGCACGCTGAGCCTTTGGTTAATTCCTCTTCCTGGTGGGAAATGAGAGTTAAATTTGCCCGTCCAGACACCTCCAGCTAGTCTCTCATTGGTTCTCGCTATTCCTGTTCATCTTCCGCAGAAATTGCAAACTGGGCCAAACAGGAGGTTAAAGGCACTGACTCTCCAAGAGGGGAGAGTGTTAGTAAAGCGTCTGGAATGTTGCACCCGAGTACCAGGGGAGGAAAACTGAGACATATTTGAACACGTCTCCCGATCACATGGTTGATCATACTCTGGGTTCCACATGCATGTTTTAGCTGAAGGAAGAATACCTTAAACCTGGAGAGTTGAGACCCGTGGAATGGGTACCATGCAATATGACTTCAAAGGGTCTTCATTTGCTCACCGAACCTCTCCAATCCTATCACTGCTGCGTTTATGCCCCTGTACACACGCTTGATTCTCTTTTGGAGACATAGCAATCCATAGGTTTTAAGATACTTACTAGTCAGGTACATTCTTAGGCGTTTAATATGGGGTGTTGAGTCCATTTCGTTGAGCAAGGAGTAGCTCTTGTCTATTCCATATTTGGCTTAAGGAACTTTATCTGTGCTCATTTCAATCTCTGGTTTTATGCAGCACCCCAACTCACCTTTCCCCTTAAGCAAGCATAAGTTGGTTTTCTAAATTTGAGACCCTGTTCTGTTTTGTAATTCAGTTCCTGTGTAGCCAAGTTTACATTCCGTGTATTAGTGATATCTTATGATGTTTCTTTTTCTGTGTGACTTATTTCAGTTAGAATCATAGTACCTGAATCCACTCATTGTGCTGCTACGGGCCTGATGACATAGATTTCATTGCTGAGTGATACTGCATTGTACGTAAGTACCACAACTTCTTTATCCATTTTTCACTTTCTGTGATATTGAACTTGTACGGTAAACGAGGTTCTTGTAAACAGAGGCGTCCCAAACTTTGGGGTGGCTGTGTCTTTTTGATTTTAATTTCCCTAAGCTATAGGACCATAAGTGGAAGTGCCCTAGGCTCTGTTGCTTTGTTTTTTAGATGTTTCAGGAAACACCATACACTTCTCCCGAGTGTCTGTTGGCAATTTACATCCCGCCCATCAGCATAACAAGGCTCCCAGTTCTCCATGGCCTGTCCTGCCTTTCTGGATTTTACACTTTTTTCAGATGGCCCTTTTGACCGGGGGGAAGTGAGACTTCATTGTAGTGCAGATTTCCTTTGCAAGCTTGCTTGGTTGGCCAAAAAGGGCGTATGCGTTTTTTCCTGAATATATTCAGGAAAAAACGCATACGCCCTTTTTGGCCAAGTGCATCATTGTGGACGTTCTGCCTCTTTTCCTATGCTTTCAATGCAATTCCAGTCTACCTCCTGAAATCGGTTTCCTGCAATTCTGCCCCGCTTTCAAGTCCTCTTGGCAGCCTTACTTCAGTCTATTTTTGGACGATAGCTGTCATTTATAACTCTGCAGGTTTGTGAATTACAGTGCCCCTGAGCTCCTTTCTTCAACTCGCTTTCTTGTGAGCTGGCCGCAACACCGCAGGATGGCTTCAGGCCCTAATCTGGTTCCGGCACGGCACGCTGAGCCTTTGGTTAATTCCTCTTCCTGGTGGGAAATGAGAGTTAAATTTGCCCGTCCAGACACCTCCAGCTAGTCTCTCATTGGTTCTCGCTATTCCTGTTCATCTTCCGCAGAAATTGCAAACTGGGCCAAACAGGAGGTTAAAGGCACTGACTCTCCAAGTCGGGAGAGTGTTAGTAAAGCGTCTGGAATGTTGCACCCGAGTACCAGGGGAGGAAAACTGAGACATATTTGAACACGTCTCCCGATCACATGGTTGATCATACTCTAGGTTCCACATGCATGTTTTAGCTGAAGGAAGAATACCTTAAACCTGGAGAGTTGAGACCCGTGGAATGGGTACCATGCAATATGACTTCAAAGGGTCTTCATTTGCTCACCGAACCTCTCCAATCCTATCACTGCTGCGTTTATGCCCCTGTACACATGCTTGATTCTCTTTCGGAGACATAGCAATCCATAGGTTTTAAGATACTTACTAGTCAGGTACATTCTTAGGCGTTTAATATGCGGTGTTGAGTCCATTTCGTTGAGCAAGGAGTAGCTCTTGTCTATTCCATATTTGGCTTAAGGAACTTTATCTGTGCTCATTTCAATCTCTGGTTTTATGCAGCACCCCAACTCACCTTTCCCCTTAAGCAAGCATAAGTTGGTTTTCTAAATTTGAGACCCTGTTCTGTTCTGTAATTCAGTTCCTGTGTAGCCAAGTTTACATTCCGTGTATTACTGATATCTTATGATGTTTCTTTTTCTGTGTGACTTATTTCAGTTAGAATCATCATACCTGAATCCACTCATTGTGCTGCTAAGGGCCTGATGACATAGATTTCATTGCTGAGTGATATTGCTTTGTAAGTAAGTACCACAACTTCTTTATCCATTTTTCACTTTCTGCGATGTTGAACTTGTACTGTAAACGAGGTTCTTGTAAACAGAGGCGTCCCAAACTTTGGGGTGGCTGTGTCTTTTTGATTTTAATTTCCCTAAGCTATAGGACCATAAGTGGAAGTGCCCTAGGCTCTGTTGCTTTGTTTTTTAGATGTTTCAGGAAACACTATACACTTCTCCCGAGTGTCTGTTGGCAATTTACATCCCGCCCATCAGCATAACAAGGCTCCCAGTTCTCCATGGCCTGTCCTGCCTTTCTGGATTTTACACTTTTTTCAGATGGCCCTTTTGACCGGGGGGAAGTGAGACTTCATTGTAGTGCAGATTTCCTTTGCAAGCTTGCTTGGTTGGCCAAAAAGGGCGTATGCGTTTTTTCCTGAATATATTCAGGAAAAAACGCATACGCCCTTTTTGGCCAAGTGCATCATTGTGGACGTTCTGCCTCTTTTCCTATGCTTTCAATGCAATTCCAGTCTACCTCCTGAAATCGGTTTCCTGCAATTCTGCCCCGCTTTCAAGTCCTCTTGGCAGCCTTACTTCAGTCTATTTTTGGACGATAGCTGTCATTTATAACTCTGCAGGTTTGTGAATTACAGTGCCCCTGAGCTCCTTTCTTCAACTCGCTTTCTTGTGAGCCTGGCCGCAACACCGCAGGATGGCTTCAGGCCCTAATCTGATTCCGGCACGGCACGCTGAGCCTTTGGTTAATTCCTCTTCCTGGTGGGAAATGAGAGTTAAATTTGCCCGTCCAGACACCTCCAGCTAGTCTCTCATTGGTTCTCGCTATTCCTGTTCATCTTCCGCAGAAATTGCAAACTGGGCCAAACAGGAGGTTAAAGGCGACTGACTCTCCAAGTGGGGAGAGTGTTAGTAAAGCGTCTGGAATGTTGCACCCGAGTACCAGGGGAGGAAAACTGAGACATATTTGAACACGTCTCCCGATCACATGGTTGATCATACTTGGGTTCCACATGCATCTTTTAGCTGAAGGAAGAATACCTTAAACCTGGGTAGTTGAAACCCGTGGAATGGGTACCATGCAATATGACTTCAAAGGGTCTTCATTTGCTCACCGAACCTCTCCAATCCTATCACTGCTGCGTTTATGCCCCTGTACACATGCTTGATTCTCTTTCGGAGACATAGCAATCCATAGGTTTTAAGATACTTACTAGTCAGGTACATTCTTAGGCGTTTAATATGCGGTGTTGAGTCCATTTCGTTGAGCAAGGAGTAGCTCTTGTCTATTCCATATTTGGCTTAAGGAACTTTATCTGTGCTCATTTCAATCTCTGGTTTTATGCAGCACCCCAACTCACCTTTCCCCTTAAGCAAGCATAAGTTGGTTTTCTAAATTTGAGACCCTGTTCTGTTCTGTAATTCAGTTCCTGTGTAGCCAAGTTTACATTCCGTGTATTACTGATATCTTATGATGTTTCTTTTTCTGTGTGACTTATTTCAGTTAGAATCATCATACCTGAATCCACTCATTGTGCTGCTACGGGCCTGATGACATAGATTTCATTGCTGAGTGATATTGCTTTGTAAGTAAGTACCACAACTTCTTTATCCATTTTTCACTTTCTGTGATATTGAACTTGTACTGTAAACGAGGTTCTTGTAAACAGAGGCGTCCCAAACTTTGGGGTGGCTGTGTCTTTTTGATTTTAATTTCCCTAAGCTATAGGACCATAAGTGGAAGTGCCCTAGGCTCTGTTGCTTTGTTTTTTAGATGTTTCAGGAAACACCATACACTTCTCCCGAGTGTCTGTTGGCAATTTACATCCCGCCCATCAGCATAACAAGGCTCCCAGTTCTCCATGGCCTGTCCTGCCTTTCTGGATTTTACACTTTTTTCAGATGGCCCTTTTGACCGGGGGGAAGTGAGACTTCATTGTAGTGCAGATTTCCTTTGCAAGCTTGCTTGGTTGGCCAAAAAGGGCGTATGCGTTTTTTCCTGAATATATTCAGGAAAAAACGCATACGCCCTTTTTGGCCAAGTGCATCATTGTGGACGTTCTGCCTCTTTTCCTATGCTTTCAATGCAATTCCAGTCTACCTCCTGAAATCGGTTTCCTGCAATTCTGCCCCGCTTTCAAGTCCTCTTGGCAGCCTTACTTCAGTCTATTTTTGGACGATAGCTGTCATTTATAACTCTGCAGGTTTGTGAATTACAGTGCCCCTGAGCTCCTTTCTTCAACTCGCTTTCTTGTGAGCTGGCCGCAACACCGCAGGATGGCTTCAGGCCCTAATCTGGTTCCGGCACGGCACGCTGAGCCTTTGGTTAATTCCTCTTCCTGGTGGGAAATGAGAGTTAAATTTGCCCGTCCAGACACCTCCAGCTAGTCTCTCATTGGTTCTCGCTATTCCTGTTCATCTTCCGCAGAAATTGCAAACTGGGCCAAACAGGAGGTTAAAGGGACTGACTCTCCAAGTGGGGAGAGTGTTAGTAAAGCGTCTGGAATGTTGCACCCGAGTACCAGGGTACGAAAACTGAGACATATTTGAACACGTCTCCCGATCACATGGTTGATCATACTCTGGGTTCCACATGCATGTTTTAGCTGAAGGAAGAATACCTTAAACCTGGGTAGTTGAAACCCGTGGAATGGGTACCATGCAATATGACTTCAAAGGGTCTTCATTTGCTCACCGAACCTCTCCAATCCTATCACTGCTGCGTTTATGCCCCTGTACACATGCTTGATTCTCTTTCGGAGACATAGCAATCCATAGGTTTTAAGATACTTACTAGTCAGGTACATTCTTAGGCGTTTAATATGCGGTGTTGAGTCCATTTCGTTGAGCAAGGAGTAGCTCTTGTCTATTCCATATTTGGCTTAAGGAACTTTATCTGTGCTCATTTCAATCTCTGGTTTTATGCAGCACCCCAACTCACCTTTCCCCTTAAGCAAGCATAAGTTGGTTTTCTAAATTTGAGACCCTGTTCTGTTCTGTAATTCAGTTCCTGTGTAGCCAAGTTTACATTCCGTGTATTACTGATATCTTATGATGTTTCTTTTTCTGTGTGACTTATTTCAGTTAGAATCATCATACCTGAATCCACTCATTGTGCTGCTAAGGGCCTGATGACATAGATTTCATTGCTGAGTGATATTGCTTTGTAAGTAAATACCACAACTTCTTTATCCATTTTTCACTTTCTGCGATGTTGAACTTGTACTGTAAACGAGGTTCTTGTAAACAGAGGCGTTCCAAACTTTGGGGTGGCTGTGTCTTTTTGATTTTAATTTCCCTAAGCTATAGGACCATAAGTGGAAGTGCCCTAGGCTCTGTTGCTTTGTTTTTTAGATGTTTCAGGAAACACCATACACTTCTCCCGAGTGTCTGTTGGCAATTTACATCCCGCCCATCAGCATAACAAGGCTCCCAGTTCTCCATGGCCTGTCCTGCCTTTCTGGATTTTACACTTTTTTCAGATGGCCCTTTTGACCGGGGGGAAGTGAGACTTCATTGTAGTGCAGATTTCCTTTGCAAGCTTGCTTGGTTGGCCAAAAAGGGCGTATGCGTTTTTTCCTGAATATATTCAGGAAAAAACGCATACGCCCTTTTTGGCCAAGTGCATCATTGTGGACGTTCTGCCTCTTTTCCTATGCTTTCAATGCAATTCCAGTCTACCTCCTGAAATCGGTTTCCTGCAATTCTGCCCCGCTTTCAAGTCCTCTTGGCAGCCTTACTTCAGTCTATTTTTGGACGATAGCTGTCATTTATAACTCTGCAGGTTTGTGAATTACAGTGCCCCTGAGCTCCTTTCTTCAACTCGCTTTCTTGTGACCTGGCCGCAACACCGCAGGATGGCTTCAGGCCCTAATCTGGTTCCGGCACGGCACGCTGAGCCTTTGGTTAATTCCTCTTCCTGGTGGGAAATGAGAGTTAAATTTGCCCGTCCAGACACCTCCAGCTAGTCCTCTCATTGGTTCTCGCTATTCCTGTTCATCTTCCGCAGAAATTGCAAACTGGGCCAAACAGGAGGTTAAAGGGACTGACTCTCCAAGTGGGGAGAGTGTTAGTAAAGCGTCTGGAATGTTGCACCCGAGTACCAGGGTACGAAAACTGAGACATATTTGAACACGTCTCCCGATCACATGGTTGATCATACTCTAGGGTCCACATGCATGTTTTAGCTGAAGGAAGAATACCTTAAACCTGGGTAGTTGAAACCCGTGGAATGGGTACCATGCAATATGACTTCAAAGGGTCTTCATTTGCTCACCGAACCTCTCCAATCCTATCACTGCTGCGTTTATGCCCCTGTACACATGCTTGATTCTCTTTCGGAGACATAGCAATCCATAGGTTTTAAGATACTTACTAGTCAGGTACATTCTTAGGCGTTTAATATGCGGTGTTGAGTCCATTTCGTTGAGCAAGGAGTAGCTCTTGTCTATTCCATATTTGGCTTAAGGAACTTTATCTGTGCTCATTTCAATCTCTGGTTTTATGCAGCACCCCAACTCACCTTTCCCCTTAAGCAAGCATAAGTTGGTTTTCTAAATTTGAGACCCTGTTCTGTTCTGTAATTCAGTTCCTGTGTAGCCAAGTTTACATTCCGTGTATTACTGATATCTTATGATGTTTCTTTTTCTGTGTGACTTATTTCAGTTAGAATCATCATACCTGAATCCACTCATTGTGCTGCTAAGGGCCTGATGACATAGATTTCATTGCTGAGTGATATTGCTTTGTAAGTAAATACCACAACTTCTTTATCCATTTTTCACTTTCTGCGATGTTGAACTTGTACTGTAAACGAGGTTCTTGTAAACAGAGGCCGTTCCAAACTTTGGGGTGGCTGTGTCTTTTTGATTTTAATTTCCCTAAGCTATAGGACCATAAGTGGAAGTGCCCTAGGCTCTGTTGCTTTGTTTTTTAGATGTTTCAGGATACACCATACACTTCTCCCGAGTGTCTGTTGGCAATTTACATCCCGCCCATCAGCATAACAAGGCTCCCAGTTCTCCATGGCCTGTCCTGCCTTTCTGGATTTTACACTTTTTTCAGATGGCCCTTTTGACCGGGGGGAAGTGAGACTTCATTGTAGTGCAGATTTCCTTTGCAAGCTTGCTTGGTTGGCCAAAAAGGGCGTATGCGTTTTTTCCTGAATATATTCAGGAAAAAACGCATACGCCCTTTTTGGCCAAGTGCATCATTGTGGACGTTCTGCCTCTTTTCCTATGCTTTCAATGCAATTCCAGTCTACCTCCTGAAATCGGTTTCCTGCAATTCTGCCCCGCTTTCAAGTCCTCTTGGCAGCCTTACTTCAGTCTATTTTTGGACGATAGCTGTCATTTATAACTCTGCAGGTTTGTGAATTACAGTGCCCCTGAGCTCCTTTCTTCAACTCGCTTTCTTGTGACCTGGCCGCAACACCGCAGGATGGCTTCAGGCCCTAATCTGGTTCCGGCACGGCACGCTGAGCCTTTGGTTAATTCCTCTTCCTGGTGGGAAATGAGAGTTAAATTTGCCCGTCCAGACACCTCCAGCTAGTCTCTCATTGGTTCTCGCTATTCCTGTTCATCTTCCGCAGAAATTGCAAACTGGGCCAAACAGGAGGTTAAAGGCGACTGACTCTCCAAGTGGGGAGAGTGTTAGTAAAGCGTCTGGAATGTTGCACCCGAGTACCAGGGGAGGAAAACTGAGACATATTTGAACACGTCTCCCGATCACATGGTTGATCATACTCTAGGGTTCCACATGCATGTTTTAGCTGAAGGAAGAATACCTTAAACCTGGGTAGTTGAAACCCGTGGAATGGGTACCATGCAATATGACTTCAAAGGGTCTTCATTTGCTCACCGAACCTCTCCAATCCTATCACTGCTGCGTTTATGCCCCTGTACACATGCTTGATTCTCTTTCGGAGACATAGCAATCCATAGGTTTTAAGATACTTACTAGTCAGGTACATTCTTAGGCGTTTAATATGCGGTGTTGAGTCCATTTCGTTGAGCAAGGAGTAGCTCTTGTCTATTCCATATTTGGCTTAAGGAACTTTATCTGTGCTCATTTCAATCTCTGGTTTTATGCAGCACCCCAACTCACCTTTCCCCTTAAGCAAGCATAAGTTGGTTTTCTAAATTTGAGACCCTGTTCTGTTCTGTAATTCAGTTCCTGTGTAGCCAAGTTTACATTCCGTGTATTACTGATATCTTATGATGTTTCTTTTTCTGTGTGACTTATTTCAGTTAGAATCATCATACCTGAATCCACTCATTGTGCTGCTAAGGGCCTGATGACACAGATTTCATTGCTGAGTGATATTGCTTTGTAAGTAAATACCACAACTTCTTTATCCATTTTTCACTTTCTGCGATGTTGAACTTGTACTGTAAACGAGGTTCTTGTAAACAGAGCCGTTCCAAACTTTGGGGTGGCTGTGTCTTTTTGATTTTAATTTCCCTAAGCTATAGGACCATAAGTGGAAGTGCCCTAGGCTCTGTTGCTTTGTTTTTTAGATGTTTCAGGAAACACCATACACTTCTCCCGAGTGTCTGTTGGCAATTTACATCCCGCCCATCAGCATAACAAGGCTCCCAGTTCTCCATGGCCTGTCCTGCCTTTCTGGATTTTACACTTTTTTCAGATGGCCCTTTTGACCGGGGGGAAGTGAGACTTCATTGTAGTGCAGATTTCCTTTGCAAGCTTGCTTGGTTGGCCAAAAAGGGCGTATGCGTTTTTTCCTGAATATATTCAGGAAAAAACGCATACGCCCTTTTTGGCCAAGTGCATCATTGTGGACGTTCTGCCTCTTTTCCTATGCTTTCAATGCAATTCCAGTCTACCTCCTGAAATCGGTTTCCTGCAATTCTGCCCCGCTTTCAAGTCCTCTTGGCAGCCTTACTTCAGTCTATTTTTGGACGATAGCTGTCATTTATAACTCTGCAGGTTTGTGAATTACAGTGCCCCTGAGCTCCTTTCTTCAACTCGCTTTCTTGTGAGCTGGCCGCAACACCGCAGGATGGCTTCAGGCCCTAATCTGGTTCCGGCACGGCACGCTGAGCCTTTGGTTAATTCCTCTTCCTGGTGGGAAATGAGAGTTAAATTTGCCCGTCCAGACACCTCCAGCTAGTCTCTCATTGGTTCTCGCTATTCCTGTTCATCTTCCGCAGAAATTGCAAACTGGGCCAAACAGGAGGTTAAAGGGACTGACTCTCCAAGTCCGGGAGAGTGTTAGTAAAGCGTCTGGAATGTTGCACCCGAGTACCAGGGTACGAAAACTGAGACATATTTGAACACGTCTCCCGATCACATGGTTGATCATACTCTGGGTTCCACATGCATGTTTTAGCTGAAGGAAGAATACCTTAAACCTGGGTAGTTGAAACCCGTGGAATGGGTACCATGCAATATGACTTCAAAGGGTCTTCATTTGCTCACCGAACCTCTCCAATCCTATCACTGCTGCGTTTATGCCCCTGTACACATGCTTGATTCTCTTTCGGAGACATAGCAATCCATAGGTTTTAAGATACTTACTAGTCAGGTACATTCTTAGGCGTTTAATATGCGGTGTTGAGTCCATTTCGTTGAGCAAGGAGTAGCTCTTGTCTATTCCATATTTGGCTTAAGGAACTTTATCTGTGCTCATTTCAATCTCTGGTTTTATGCAGCACCCCAACTCACCTTTCCCTTAAGCAAGCATAAGTTGGTTTTCTAAATTTGAGACCCTGTTCTGTTCTGTAATTCAGTTCCTGTGTAGCCAAGTTTACATTCCGTGTATTACTGATATCTTATGATGTTTCTTTTTCTGTGTGACTTATTTCAGTTAGAATCATCATACCTGAATCCACTCATTGTGCTGCTAAGGGCCTGATGACACAGATTTCATTGCTGAGTGATATTGCTTTGTAAGTAAATACCACAACTTCTTTATCCATTTTTCACTTTCTGCGATGTTGAACTTGTACTGTAAACGAGGTTCTTGTAAACAGAGGCGTCCCAAACTTTGGGGTGGCTGTGTCTTTTTGATTTTAATTTCCCTAAGCTATAGGACCATAAGTGGAAGTGCCCTAGGCTCTGTTGCTTTGTTTTTTAGATGTTTCAGGAAACACCATACACTTCTCCCGAGTGTCTGTTGGCAATTTACATCCCGCCCATCAGCATAACAAGGCTCCCAGTTCTCCATGGCCTGTCCTGCCTTTCTGGATTTTACACTTTTTTCAGATGGCCCTTTTGACCGGGGGGAAGTGAGACTTCATTGTAGTGCAGATTTCCTTTGCAAGCTTGCTTGGTTGGCCAAAAAGGGCGTATGCGTTTTTTCCTGAATATATTCAGGAAAAAACGCATACGCCCTTTTTGGCCAAGTGCATCATTGTGGACGTTCTGCCTCTTTTCCTATGCTTTCAATGCAATTCCAGTCTACCTCCTGAAATCGGTTTCCTGCAATTCTGCCCCGCTTTCAAGTCCTCTTGGCAGCCTTACTTCAGTCTATTTTTGGACGATAGCTGTCATTTATAACTCTGCAGGTTTGTGAATTACAGTGCCCCTGAGCTCCTTTCTTCAACTCGCTTTCTTGTGAGCTGGCCGCAACACCGCAGGATGGCTTCAGGCCCTAATCTGGTTCCGGCACGGCACGCTGAGCCTTTGGTTATTCCTCTTCCTGGTGGGAAATGAGAGTTAAATTTGCCCGTCCAGACACCTCCAGCTAGTCTCTCATTGGTTCTCGCTATTCCTGTTCATCTTCCGCAGAAATTGCAAACTGGGCCAAACAGGAGGTTAAAGGGCTGACTCTCCAAGTGGGGAGAGTGTTAGTAAAGCGTCTGGAATGTTGCACCCGAGTACCAGGGGAGGAAAACTGAGACATATTTGAACACGTCTCCCGATCACATGGTTGATCATACTCTGGGTTCCACATGCATGTTTTAGCTGAAGGAAGAATACCTAAAACCTGGGAGTTGAAACCCATGGAATGGGTACCATGCAATATGACTTCAAAGGGTCTTCATTTGCTCACCGAACCTCTCCAATCCTATCACTGCTGCGTTTATGCCCCTGTACACATGCTTGATTCTCTTTCGGAGACATAGCAATCCATAGGTTTTAAGATACTTACTAGTCAGGTACATTCTTAGGCGTTTAATATGCGGTGTTGAGTCCATTTCGTTGAGCAAGGAGTAGCTCTTGTCTATTCCATATTTGGCTTAAGGAACTTTATCTGTGCTCATTTCAATCTCTGGTTTTATGCAGCACCCCAACTCACCTTTCCCCTTAAGCAAGCATAAGTTGGTTTTCTAAATTTGAGACCCTGTTCTGTTCTGTAATTCAGTTCCTGTGTAGCCAAGTTTACATTCCGTGTATTACTGATATCTTATGATGTTTCTTTTTCTGTGTGACTTATTTCAGTTAGAATCATCATACCTGAATCCACTCATTGTGCTGCTAAGGGCCTGATGACATAGATTTCATTGCTGAGTGATATTGCTTTGTAAGTAAATACCACAACTTCTTTATCCATTTTTCACTTTCTGCGATGTTGAACTTGTACTGTAAACGAGGTTCTTGTAAACAGAGGCGTCCAAACTTTGGGGTGGCTGTGTCTTTTTGATTTTAATTTCCCTAAGCTATAGGACCATAAGTGGAAGTGCCCTAGGCTCTGTTGCTTTGTTTTTTAGATGTTTCAGGAAACACCATACACTTCTCCCGAGTGTCTGTTGGCAATTTACATCCCGCCCATCAGCATAACAAGGCTCCCAGTTCTCCATGGCCTGTCCTGCCTTGCTGGATTTTACACTTTTTTCAGATGGCCCTTTTGACCGGGGGGAAGTGAGACTTCATTGTAGTGCAGATTTCCTTTGCAAGCTTGCTTGGTTGGCCAAAAAGGGCGTATGCGTTTTTTCCTGAATATATTCAGGAAAAAACGCATACGCCCTTTTTGGCCAAGTGCATCATTGTGGACGTTCTGCCTCTTTTCCTATGCTTTCAATGCAATTCCAGTCTACCTCCTGAAATCGGTTTCCTGCAATTCTGCCCCGCTTTCAAGTCCTCTTGGCAGCCTTACTTCAGTCTATTTTTGGACGATAGCTGTCATTTATAACTCTGCAGGTTTGTGAATTACAGTGCCCCTGAGCTCCTTTCTTCAACTCGCTTTCTTGTGAGCTGGCCGCAACACCGCAGGATGGCTTCAGGCCCTAATCTGGTTCCGGCACGGCACGCTGAGCCTTTGGTTATTTCCTCTTCCTGGTGGGAAATGAGAGTTAAATTTGCCCGTCCAGACACCTCCAGCTAGTCTCTCATTGGTTCTCGCTATTCCTGTTCATCTTCCGCAGAAATTGCAAACTGGGCCAAACAGGAGGTTAAAGGACTGACTCTCCAAGTGGGGAGAGTGTTAGTAAAGCGTCTGGAATGTTGCACCCGAGTACCAGGGGAGGAAAACTGAGACATATTTGAACACGTCTCCCGATCACATGGTTGATCATACTCTGGGTTCCACATGCATGTTTTAGCTGAAGGAAGAATACCTTAAACCTGGGTAGTTGAAACCCGTGGAATGGGTACCATGCAATATGACTTCAAAGGGTCTTCATTTGCTCACCGAACCTCTCCAATCCTATCACTGCTGCGTTTATGCCCCTGTACACATGCTTGATTCTCTTTCGGAGACATAGCAATCCATAGGTTTTAAGATACTTACTAGTCAGGTACATTCTTAGGCGTTTAATATGCGGTGTTGAGTCCATTTCGTTGAGCAAGGAGTAGCTCTTGTCTATTCCATATTTGGCTTAAGGAACTTTATCTGTGCTCATTTCAATCTCTGGTTTTATGCAGCACCCCAACTCACCTTTCCCTTAAGCAAGCATAAGTTGGTTTTCTAAATTTGAGACCCTGTTCTGTTCTGTAATTCAGTTCCTGTGTAGCCAAGTTTACATTCCGTGTATTACTGATATCTTATGATGTTTCTTTTTCTGTGTGACTTATTTCAGTTAGAATCATCATACCTGAATCCACTCATTGTGCTGCTAAGGGCCTGATGACATAGATTTCATTGCTGAGTGATATTGCTTTGTAAGTAAATACCACAACTTCTTTATCCATTTTTCACTTTCTGCGATGTTGAACTTGTACTGTAAACGAGGTTCTTGTAAACAGAGGCGTCCCAAACTTTGGGGTGGCTGTGTCTTTTTGATTTTAATTTCCCTAAGCTATAGGACCATAAGTGGAAGTGCCCTAGGCTCTGTTGCTTTGTTTTTTAGATGTTTCAGGAAACACCATACACTTCTCCCGAGTGTCTGTTGGCAATTTACATCCCGCCCTTCAGCATAACAAGGCTCCCAGTTCTCCATGGCCTGTCCTGCCTTTCTGGATTTTACACTTTTTTCAGATGGCCCTTTTGACCGGGGGGAAGTGAGACTTCATTGTAGTGCAGATTTCCTTTGCAAGCTTGCTTGGTTGGCCAAAAAGGGCGTATGCGTTTTTTCCTGAATATATTCAGGAAAAAACGCATACGCCCTTTTTGGCCAAGTGCATCATTGTGGACGTTCTGCCTCTTTTCCTATGCTTTCAATGCAATTCCAGTCTACCTCCTGAAATCGGTTTCCTGCAATTCTGCCCCGCTTTCAAGTCCTCTTGGCAGCCTTACTTCAGTCTATTTTTGGACGATAGCTGTCATTTATAACTCTGCAGGTTTGTGAATTACAGTGCCCCTGAGCTCCTTTCTTCAACTCGCTTTCTTGTGACCTGGCCGCAACACCGCAGGATGGCTTCAGGCCCTAATCTGGTTCCGGCACGGCACGCTGAGCCTTTGGTTATTCCTCTTCCTGGTGGGAAATGAGAGTTAAATTTGCCCGTCCAGACACCTCCAGCTAGTCTCTCATTGGTTCTCGCTATTCCTGTTCATCTTCCGCAGAAATTGCAAACTGGGCCAAACAGGAGGTTAAAGGGACTGACTCTCCAAGTGGGGAGAGTGTTAGTAAAGCGTCTGGAATGTTGCACCCGAGTACCAGGGGAGGAAAACTGAGACATATTTGAACACGTCTCCCGTTCACATGGTTGATCATACTCTGGGTTCCACATGCATGTTTTAGCTGAAGGAAGAATACCTTAAACCTGGGTAGTTGAAACCCGTGGAATGGGTACCATGCAATATGACTTCAAAGGGTCTTCATTTGCTCACCGAACCTCTCCAATCCTATCACTGCTGCGTTTATGCCCCTGTACACATGCTTGATTCTCTTTCGGAGACATAGCAATCCATAGGTTTTAAGATACTTACTAGTCAGGTACATTCTTAGGCGTTTAATATGCGGTGTTGAGTCCATTTCGTTGAGCAAGGAGTAGCTCTTGTCTATTCCATATTTGGCTTAAGGAACTTTATCTGTGCTCATTTCAATCTCTGGTTTTATGCAGCACCCCAACTCACCTTTCCCCTTAAGCAAGCATAAGTTGGTTTTCTAAATTTGAGACCCTGTTCTGTTCTGTAATTCAGTTCCTGTGTAGCCAAGTTTACATTCCGTGTATTACTGATATCTTATGATGTTTCTTTTTCTGTGTGACTTATTTCAGTTAGAATCATCATACCTGAATCCACTCATTGTGCTGCTAAGGGCCTGATGACATAGATTTCATTGCTGAGTGATATTGCTTTGTAAGTAAATACCACAACTTCTTTATCCATTTTTCACTTTCTGCGATGTTGAACTTGTACTGTAAACGAGGTTCTTGTAAACAGAGCCGTTCCAAACTTTGGGGTGGCTGTGTCTTTTTGATTTTAATTTCCCTAAGCTATAGGACCATAAGTGGAAGTGCCCTAGGCTCTGTTGCTTTGTTTTTTAGATGTTTCAGGAAACACCATACACTTCTCCCAAGTGTCTGTTGGCAATTTACATCCCGCCCATCAGCATAACAAGGCTCCCAGTTCTCCATGGCCTGTCCTGCCTTTCTGGATTTTACACTTTTTTCAGATGGCCCTTTTGACCGGGGGGAAGTGAGACTTCATTGTAGTGCAGATTTCCTTTGCAAGCTTGCTTGGTTGGCCAAAAAGGGCGTATGCGTTTTTTCCTGAATATATTCAGGAAAAAACGCATACGCCCTTTTTGGCCAAGTGCATCATTGTGGACGTTCTGCCTCTTTTCCTATGCTTTCAATGCAATTCCAGTCTACCTCCTGAAATCGGTTTCCTGCAATTCTGCCCCGCTTTCAAGTCCTCTTGGCAGCCTTACTTCAGTCTATTTTTGGACGATAGCTGTCATTTATAACTCTGCAGGTTTGTGAATTACAGTGCCCCTGAGCTCCTTTCTTCAACTCGCTTTCTTGTGAGCTGGCCGCAACACCGCAGGATGGCTTCAGGCCCTAATCTGGTTCCGGCACGGCACGCTGAGCCTTTGGTTATTTCCTCTTCCTGGTGGGAAATGAGAGTTAAATTTGCCCGTCCAGACACCTCCAGCTAGTCTCTCATTGGTTCTCGCTATTCCTGTTCATCTTCCGCAGAAATTGCAAACTGGGCCAAACAGGAGGTTAAAGGGACTGACTCTCCAAGTGGGGAGAGTGTTAGTAAAGCGTCTGGAATGTTGCACCCGAGTACCAGGGGAGGAAAACTGAGACATATTTGAACACGTCTCCCGATCACATGGTTGATCATACTCTGGGTTCCACATGCATGTTTTAGCTGAAGGAAGAATACCTTAAACCTGGGTAGTTGAAACCCGTGGAATGGGTACCATGCAATATGACTTCAAAGGGTCTTCATTTGCTCACCGAACCTCTCCAATCCTATCACTGCTGCGTTTATGCCCCTGTACACATGCTTGATTCTCTTTCGGAGACATAGCAATCCATAGGTTTTAAGATACTTACTAGTCAGGTACATTCTTAGGCGTTTAATATGCGGTGTTGAGTCCATTTCGTTGAGCAAGGAGTAGCTCTTGTCTATTCCATATTTGGCTTAAGGAACTTTATCTGTGCTCATTTCAATCTCTGGTTTTATGCAGCACCCCAACTCACCTTTCCCCTTAAGCAAGCATAAGTTGGTTTTCTAAATTTGAGACCCTGTTCTGTTCTGTAATTCAGTTCCTGTGTAGCCAAGTTTACATTCCGTGTATTACTGATATCTTAAGATGTTTCTTTTTCTGTGTGACTTATTTCAGTTAGAATCATCATACCTGAATCCACTCATTGTGCTGCTAAGGGCCTGATGACATAGATTTCATTGCTGAGTGATATTGCTTTGTAAGTAAATACCACAACTTCTTTATCCATTTTTCACTTTCTGCGATGTTGAACTTGTACTGTAAACGAGGTTCTTGTAAACAGAGCCGTTCCAAACTTTGGGGTGGCTGTGTCTTTTTGATTTTAATTTCCCTAAGCTATAGGACCATAAGTGGAAGTGCCCTAGGCTCTGTTGCTTTGTTTTTTAGATGTTTCAGGAAACACCATACACTTCTCCCGAGTGTCTGTTGGCAATTTACATCCCGCCCATCAGCATAACAAGGCTCCCAGTTCTCCATGGCCTGTCCTGCCTTTCTGGATTTTACACTTTTTTCAGATGGCCCTTTTGACCGGGGGGAAGTGAGACTTCATTGTAGTGCAGATTTCCTTTGCAAGCTTGCTTGGTTGGCCAAAAAGGGCGTATGCGTTTTTTCCTGAATATATTCAGGAAAAAACGCATACGCCCTTTTTGGCCAAGTGCATCATTGTGGACGTTCTGCCTCTTTTCCTATGCTTTCAATGCAATTCCAGTCTACCTCCTGAAATCGGTTTCCTGCAATTCTGCCCCGCTTTCAAGTCCTCTTGGCAGCCTTACTTCAGTCTATTTTTGGACGATAGCTGTCATTTATAACTCTGCAGGTTTGTGAATTACAGTGCCCCTGAGCTCCTTTCTTCAACTCGCTTTCTTGTGAGCTGGCCGCAACACCGCAGGATGGCTTCAGGCCCTAATCTGGTTCCGGCACGGCACGCTGAGCCTTTGGTTAATTCCTCTTCCTGGTGGGAAATGAGAGTTAAATTTGCCCGTCCAGACACCTCCAGCTAGTCTCTCATTGGTTCTCGCTATTCCTGTTCATCTTCCGCAGAAATTGCAAACTGGGCCAAACAGGAGGTTAAAGGGACTGACTCTCCAAGTGGGGAGAGTGTTAGTAAAGCGTCTGGAATGTTGCACCCGAGTACCAGGGGAGGAAAACTGAGACATATTTGAACACGTCTCCCGTTCACATGGTTGATCATACTCTGGGTTCCACATGCATGTTTTAGCTGAAGGAAGAATACCTTAAACCTGGGTAGTTGAAACCCGTGGAATGGGTACCATGCAATATGACTTCAAAGGGTCTTCATTTGCTCACCGAACCTCTCCAATCCTATCACTGCTGCGTTTATGCCCCTGTACACATGCTTGATTCTCTTTCGGAGACATAGCAATCCATAGGTTTTAAGATACTTACTAGTCAGGTACATTCTTAGGCGTTTAATATGCGGTGTTGAGTCCATTTCGTTGAGCAAGGAGTAGCTCTTGTCTATTCCATATTTGGCTTAAGGAACTTTATCTGTGCTCATTTCAATCTCTGGTTTTATGCAGCACCCCAACTCACCTTTCCCCTTAAGCAAGCATAAGTTGGTTTTCTAAATTTGAGACCCTGTTCTGTTCTGTAATTCAGTTCCTGTGTAGCCAAGTTTACATTCCGTGTATTACTGATATCTTATGATGTTTCTTTTTCTGTGTGACTTATTTCAGTTAGAATCATCATACCTGAATCCACTCATTGTGCTGCTAAGGGCCTGATGACATAGATGTCATTGCTGAGTGATATTGCTTTGTAAGTAAATACCACAACTTCTTTATCCATTTTTCACTTTCTGCGATGTTGAACTTGTACTGTAAACGAGGTTCTTGTAAACAGAGGCGTCCCAAACTTTGGGGTGGCTGTGTCTTTTTGATTTTAATTTCCCTAAGCTATAGGACCATAAGTGGAAGTGCCCTAGGCTCTGTTGCTTTGTTTTTTAGATGTTTCAGGAAACACCATACACTTCTCCCGAGTGTCTGTTGGCAATGTACATCCCGCCCATCAGCATAACAAGGCTCCCAGTTCTCCATGGCCTGTCCTGCCTTTCTGGATTTTACACTTTTTTCAGATGGCCCTTTTGACCGGGGGAAGTGAGACTTCATTGTAGTGCAGATTTCCTTTGCAAGCTTGCTTGGTTGGCCAAAAAGGGCGTATGCGTTTTTTCCTGAATATATTCAGGAAAAAACGCATACGCCCTTTTTGGCCAAGTGCATCATTGTGGACGTTCTGCCTCTTTTCCTATGCTTTCAATGCAATTCCAGTCTACCTCCTGAAATCGGTTTCCTGCAATTCTGCCCCGCTTTCAAGTCCTCTTGGCAGCCTTACTTCAGTCTATTTTTGGACGATAGCTGTCATTTATAACTCTGCAGGTTTGTGAATTACAGTGCCCCTGAGCTCCTTTCTTCAACTCGCTTTCTTTTGAGCTGGCCGCAACACCGCAGGATGGCTTCAGGCCCTAATCTGGTTCCGGCACGGCACGCTGAGCCTTTGGTTAATTCCTCTTCCTGGTGGGAAATGAGAGTTAAATTTGCCCGTCCAGACACCTCCAGCTAGTCTCTCATTGGTTCTCGCTATTCCTGTTCATCTTCCGCAGAAATTGCAAACTGGGCCAAACAGGAGGTTAAAGGGACTGACTCTCCAAGTGGGGAGAGTGTTAGTAAAGCGTCTGGAATGTTGCACCCGAGTACCAGGGGAGGAAAACTGAGACATATTTGAACACGTCTCCCGATCACATGGTTGATCATACTCTGGGTTCCACATGCATGTTTTAGCTGAAGGAAGAATACCTTAAACCTGGGTAGTTGAAACCCGTGGAATGGGTACCATGCAATATGACTTCAAAGGGTCTTCATTTGCTCACCGAACCTCTCCAATCCTATCACTGCTGCGTTTATGCCCCTGTACACATGCTTGATTCTCTTTCGGAGACATAGCAATCCATAGGTTTTAAGATACTTACTAGTCAGGTACATTCTTAGGCGTTTAATATGCGGTGTTGAGTCCATTTCGTTGAGCAAGGAGTAGCTCTTGTCTATTCCATATTTGGCTTAAGGAACTTTATCTGTGCTCATTTCAATCTCTGGTTTTATGCAGCACCCCAACTCACCTTTCCCCTTAAGCAAGCATAAGTTGGTTTTCTAAATTTGAGACCCTGTTCTGTTCTGTAATTCAGTTCCTGTGTAGCCAAGTTTACATTCCGTGTATTACTGATATCTTATGATGTTTCTTTTTCTGTGTGACTTATTTCAGTTAGAATCATCATACCTGAATCCACTCATTGTGCTGCTAAGGGCCTGATGACATAGATTTCATTGCTGAGTGATATTGCTTTGTAAGTAAATACCACAACTTCTTTATCCATTTTTCACTTTCTGCGATGTTGAACTTGTACTGTAAACGAGGTTCTTGTAAACAGAGGCGTCCCAAACTTTGGGGTGGCTGTGTCTTTTTGATTTTAATTTCCCTAAGCTATAGGACCATAAGTGGAAGTGCCCTAGGCTCTGTTGCTTTGTTTTTTAGATGTTTCAGGAAACACCATACACTTCTCCCGAGTGTCTGTTGGCAATTTACATCCCGCCCATCAGCATAACAAGGCTCCCAGTTCTCCATGGCCTGTCCTGCCTTTCTGGATTTTACACTTTTTTCAGATGGCCCTTTTGACCGGGGGAAGTGAGACTTCATTGTAGTGCAGATTTCCTTTGCAAGCTTGCTTGGTTGGCCAAAAAGGGCGTATGCGTTTTTTCCTGAATATATTCAGGAAAAAACGCATACGCCCTTTTTGGCCAAGTGCATCATTGTGGACGTTCTGCCTCTTTTCCTATGCTTTCAATGCAATTCCAGTCTACCTCCTGAAATCGGTTTCCTGCAATTCTGCCCCGCTTTCAAGTCCTCTTGGCAGCCTTACTTCAGTCTATTTTTGGACGATAGCTGTCATTTATAACTCTGCAGGTTTGTGAATTACAGTGCCCCTGAGCTCCTTTCTTCAACTCGCTTTCTTGTGACCTGGCCGCAACACCGCAGGATGGCTTCAGGCCCTAATCTGGTTCCGGCACGGCACGCTGAGCCTTTGGTTATTTCCTCTTCCTGGTGGGAAATGAGAGTTAAATTTGCCCGTCCAGACACCTCCAGCTAGTCTCTCATTGGTTCTCGCTATTCCTGTTCATCTTCCGCAGAAATTGCAAACTGGGCCAAACAGGAGGTTAAAGGCGCTGACTCTCCAAGTGGGGAGAGTGTTAGTAAAGCGTCTGGAATGTTGCACCCGAGTACCAGGGGAGGAAAACTGAGACATATTTGAACACGTCTCCCGATCACATGGTTGATCATACTCTGGGTTCCACATGCATGTTTTAGCTGAAGGAAGAATACCTTAAACCTGGAGAGTTGAGACCCGTGGAATGGGTACCATGCAATATGACTTCAAAGGGTCTTCATTTGCTCACCGAACCTCTCCAATCCTATCACTGCTGCGTTTATGCCCCTGTACACATGCTTGATTCTCTTTCGGAGACATAGCAATCCATAGGTTTTAAGATACTTACTAGTCAGGTACATTCTTAGGCGTTTAATATGCGGTGTTGAGTCCATTTCGTTGAGCAAGGAGTAGCTCTTGTCTATTCCATATTTGGCTTAAGGAACTTTATCTGTGCTCATTTCAATCTCTGGTTTTATGCAGCACCCCAACTCACCTTTCCCCTTAAGCAAGCATAAGTTGGTTTTCTAAATTTGAGACCCTGTTCTGTTCTGTAATTCAGTTCCTGTGTAGCCAAGTTTACATTCCGTGTATTACTGATATCTTATGATGTTTCTTTTTCTGTGTGACTTATTTCAGTTAGAATCATCATACCTGAATCCACTCATTGTGCTGCTAAGGGCCTGATGACATAGATTTCATTGCTGAGTGATATTGCTTTGTAAGTAAATACCACAACTTCTTTATCCATTTTTCACTTTCTGCGATGTTGAACTTGTACTGTAAACGAGGTTCTTGTAAACAGAGGCGTCCCAAACTTTGGGGTGGCTGTGTCTTTTTGATTTTAATTTCCCTAAGCTATAGGACCATAAGTGGAAGTGCCCTAGGCTCTGTTGCTTTGTTTTTTAGATGTTTCAGGAAACACCATACACTTCTCCCGAGTGTCTGTTGGCAATTTACATCCCGCCCATCAGCATAACAAGGCTCCCAGTTCTCCATGGCCTGTCCTGCCTTTCTGGATTTTACACTTTTTTCAGATGGCCCTTTTGACCGGGGGGAAGTGAGACTTCATTGTAGTGCAGATTTCCTTTGCAAGCTTGCTTGGTTGGCCAAAAAGTGCGTATGCGTTTTTTCCTGAATATATTCAGGAAAAAACGCATACGCCCTTTTTGGCCAAGTGCATCATTGTGGACGTTCTGCCTCTTTTCCTATGCTTTCAATGCAATTCCAGTCTACCTCCTGAAATCGGTTTCCTGCAATTCTGCCCCGCTTTCAAGTCCTCTTGGCAGCCTTACTTCAGTCTATTTTTGGACGATAGCTGTCATTTATAACTCTGCAGGTTTGTGAATTACAGTGCCCCTGAGCTCCTTTCTTCAACTCGCTTTCTTGTGACCTGGCCGCAACACCGCAGGATGGCTTCAGGCCCTAATCTGGTTCCGGCACGGCACGCTGAGCCTTTGGTTATTTCCTCTTCCTGGTGGGAAATGAGAGTTAAATTTGCCCGTCCAGACACCTCCAGCTAGTCTCTCATTGGTTCTCGCTATTCCTGTTCATCTTCCGCAGAAATTGCAAACTGGGCCAAACAGGAGGTTAAAGGACTGACTCTCCAAGTGGGGAGAGTGTTAGTAAAGCGTCTGGAATGTTGCACCCGAGTACCAGGGGAGGAAAACTGAGACATATTTGAACACGTCTCCCGATCACATGGTTGATCATACTCTGGGTTCCACATGCATGTTTTAGCTGAAGGAAGAATACCTTAAACCTGGAGTTGAAACCCGTGGAATGGGTACCATGCAATATGACTTCAAAGGGTCTTCATTTGCTCACCGAACCTCTCCAATCCTATCACTGCTGCGTTTATGCCCCTGTACACATGCTTGATTCTCTTTCGGAGACATAGCAATCCATAGGTTTTAAGATACTTACTAGTCAGGTACATTCTTAGGCGTTTAATATGCGGTGTTGAGTCCATTTCGTTGAGCAAGGAGTAGCTCTTGTCTATTCCATATTTGGCTTAAGGAACTTTATCTGTGCTCATTTCAATCTCTGGTTTTATGCAGCACCCCAACTCACCTTTCCCCTTAAGCAAGCATAAGTTGGTTTTCTAAATTTGAGACCCTGTTCTGTTCTGTAATTCAGTTCCTGTGTAGCCAAGTTTACATTCCGTGTATTACTGATATCTTATGATGTTTCTTTTTCTGTGTGACTTATTTCAGTTAGAATCATCATACCTGAATCCACTCATTGTGCTGCTAAGGGCCTGATGACATAGATTTCATTGCTGAGTGATATTGCTTTGTAAGTAAATACCACAACTTCTTTATCCATTTTTCACTTTCTGCGATGTTGAACTTGTACTGTAAACGAGGTTCTTGTAAACAGAGGCGTCCCAAACTTTGGGGTGGCTGTGTCTTTTTGATTTTAATTTCCCTAAGCTATAGGACCATAAGTGGAAGTGCCCTAGGCTCTGTTGCTTTGTTTTTTAGATGTTTCAGGAAACACCATACACTTCTCCCGAGTGTCTGTTGGCAATTTACATCCCGCCCATCAGCATAACAAGGCTCCCAGTTCTCCATGGCCTGTCCTGCCTTTCTGGATTTTACACTTTTTTCAGATGGCCCTTTTGACCGGGGGGAAGTGAGACTTCATTGTAGTGCAGATTTCCTTTGCAAGCTTGCTTGGTTGGCCAAAAAGGGCGTATGCGTTTTTTCCTGAATATATTCAGGAAAAAACGCATACGCCCTTTTTGGCCAAGTGCATCATTGTGGACGTTCTGCCTCTTTTCCTATGCTTTCAATGCAATTCCAGTCTACCTCCTGAAATCGGTTTCCTGCAATTCTGCCCCGCTTTCAAGTCCTCTTGGCAGCCTTACTTCAGTCTATTTTTGGACGATAGCTGTCATTTATAACTCTGCAGGTTTGTGAATTACAGTGCCCCTGAGCTCCTTTCTTCAACTCGCTTTCTTGTGAGCTGGCCGCAACACCGCAGGATGGCTTCAGGCCCTAATCTGGTTCCGGCACGGCACGCTGAGCCTTTGGTTAATTCCTCTTCCTGGTGGGAAATGAGAGTTAAATTTGCCCGTCCAGACACCTCCAGCTAGCCTCTCATTGGTTCTCGCTATTCCTGTTCATCTTCCGCAGAAATTGCAAACTGGGCCAAACAGGAGGTTAAAGGGACTGACTCTCCAAGTGGGGAGAGTGTTAGTAAAGCGTCTGGAATGTTGCACCCGAGTACCAGGGGAGGAAAACTGAGACATATTTGAACACGTCTCCCGTTCACATGGTTGATCATACTCTGGGTTCCACATGCATGTTTTAGCTGAAGGAAGAATACCTTAAACCTGGTAGTTGAAACCCGTGGAATGGGTACCATGCAATATGACTTCAAAGGGTCTTCATTTGCTCACCGAACCTCTCCAATCCTATCACTGCTGCGTTTATGCCCCTGTACACATGCTTGATTCTCTTTCGGAGACATAGCAATCCATAGGTTTTAAGATACTTACTAGTCAGGTACATTCTTAGGCGTTTAATATGCGGTGTTGAGTCCATTTCGTTGAGCAAGGAGTAGCTCTTGTCTATTCCATATTTGGCTTAAGGAACTTTATCTGTGCTCATTTCAATCTCTGGTTTTATGCAGCACCCCAACTCACCTTTCCCCTTAAGCAAGCATAAGTTGGTTTTCTAAATTTGAGACCCTGTTCTGTTCTGTAATTCAGTTCCTGTGTAGCCAAGTTTACATTCCGTGTATTAGTGATATCTTATGATGTTTCTTTTTCTGTGTGACTTATTTCAGTTAGAATCATCATACCTGAATCCACTCATTGTGCTGCTAAGGGCCTGATGACATAGATTTCATTGCTGAGTGATATTGCTTTGTAAGTAAATACCACAACTTCTTTATCCATTTTTCACTTTCTGCGATGTTGAACTTGTACTGTAAATGAGGTTCTTGTAAACAGAGCCGTCCCAAACTTTGGGGTGGCTGTGTCTTTTTGATTTTAATTTCCCTAAGCTATAGGACCATAAGTGGAAGTGCCCTAGGCTCTGTTGCTTTGTTTTTTAGATGTTTCAGGAAACACCATACACTTCTCCCGAGTGTCTGTTGGCAATTTACATCCCGCCCATCAGCATAACAAGGCTCCCAGTTCTCCATGGCCTGTCCTGCCTTTCTGGATTTTACACTTTTTTCAGATGGCCCTTTTGACCGGGGGAAGTGAGACTTCATTGTAGTGCAGATTTCCTTTGCAAGCTTGCTTGGTTGGCCAAAAAGGGCGTATGCGTTTTTTCCTGAATATATTCAGGAAAAAACGCATACGCCCTTTTTGGCCAAGTGCATCATTGTGGACGTTCTGCCTCTTTTCCTATGCTTTCAATGCAATTCCAGTCTACCTCCTGAAATCGGTTTCCTGCAATTCTGCCCCGCTTTCAAGTCCTCTTGGCAGCCTTACTTCAGTCTATTTTTGGACGATAGCTGTCATTTATAACTCTGCAGGTTTGTGAATTACAGTGCCCCTGAGCTCCTTTCTTCAACTCGCTTTCTTTTGAGCTGGCCGCAACACCGCAGGATGGCTTCAGGCCCTAATCTGGTTCCGGCACGGCACGCTGAGCCTTTGGTTATTCCTCTTCCTGGTGGGAAATGAGAGTTAAATTTGCCCGTCCAGACACCTCCAGCTAGTCTCTCATTGGTTCTCGCTATTCCTGTTCATCTTCCGCAGAAATTGCAAACTGGGCCAAACAGGAGGTTAAAGGCTGACTCTCCAAGTGGGGAGAGTGTTAGTAAAGCGTCTGGAATGTTGCACCCGAGTACCAGGGGAGGAAAACTGAGACATATTTGAACACGTCTCCCGATCACATGGTTGATCATACTCTGGGTTCCACATGCATGTTTTAGCTGAAGGAAGAATACCTTAAACCTGGAGAGTTGAAACCCGTGGAATGGGTACCATGCAATATGACTTCAAAGGGTCTTCATTTGCTCACCGAACCTCTCCAATCCTATCACTGCTGCGTTTATGCCCCTGTACACATGCTTGATTCTCTTTCGGAGACATAGCAATCCATAGGTTTTAAGATACTTACTAGTCAGGTACATTCTTAGGCGTTTAATATGCGGTGTTGAGTCCATTTCGTTGAGCAAGGAGTAGCTCTTGTCTATTCCATATTTGGCTTAAGGAACTTTATCTGTGCTCATTTCAATCTCTGGTTTTATGCAGCACCCCAACTCACCTTTCCCTTAAGCAAGCATAAGTTGGTTTTCTAAATTTGAGACCCTGTTCTGTTCTGTAATTCAGTTCCTGTGTAGCCAAGTTTACATTCCGTGTATTACTGATATCTTATGATGTTTCTTTTTCTGTGTGACTTATTTCAGTTAGAATCATCATACCTGAATCCACTCATTGTGCTGCTAAGGGCCTGATGACATAGATTTCATTGCTGAGTGATATTGCTTTGTAAGTAAATACCACAACTTCTTTATCCATTTTTCACTTTCTGCAATGTTGAACTTGTACTGTAAACGAGGTTCTTGTAAACAGAGGCGTCCCAAACTTTGGGGTGGCTGTGTCTTTTTGATTTTAATTTCCCTAAGCTATAGGACCATAAGTGGAAGTGCCCTAGGCTCTGTTGCTTTGTTTTTTAGATGTTTCAGGAAACACCATACACTTCTCCCGAGTGTCTGTTGGCAATTTACATCCCGCCCATCAGCATAACAAGGCTCCCAGTTCTCCATGGCCTGTCCTGCCTTTCTGGATTTTACACTTTTTTCAGATGGCCCTTTTGACCGGGGGGAAGTGAGACTTCATTGTAGTGCAGATTTCCTTTGCAAGCTTGCTTGGTTGGCCAAAAAGGGCGTATGCGTTTTTTCCTGAATATATTCAGGAAAAAACGCATACGCCCTTTTTGGCCAAGTGCATCATTGTGGACGTTCTGCCTCTTTTCCTATGCTTTCAATGCAATTCCAGTCTACCTCCTGAAATCGGTTTCCTGCAATTCTGCCCCGCTTTCAAGTCCTCTTGGCAGCCTTACTTCAGTCTATTTTTGGACGATAGCTGTCATTTATAACTCTGCAGGTTTGTGAATTACAGTGCCCCTGAGCTCCTTTCTTCAACTCGCTTTCTTGTGAGCTGGCCGCAACACCGCAGGATGGCTTCAGGCCCTAATCTGGTTCCGGCACGGCACGCTGAGCCTTTGGTTAATTCCTCTTCCTGGTGGGAAATGAGAGTTAAATTTGCCCGTCCAGACACCTCCAGCTAGTCTCTCATTGGTTCTCGCTATTCCTGTTCATCTTCCGCAGAAATTGCAAACTGGGCCAAACAGGAGGTTAAAGGGACTGACTCTCCAAGTGGGGAGAGTGTTAGTAAAGCGTCTGGAATGTTGCACCCGAGTACCAGGGGAGGAAAACTGAGACATATTTGAACACGTCTCCCGATCACATGGTTGATCATACTCTGGGTTCCACATGCATGTTTTAGCTGAAGGAAGAATACCTTAAACCTGGGTAGTTGAAACCCGTGGAATGGGTACCATGCAATATGACTTCAAAGGGTCTTCATTTGCTCACCGAACCTCTCCAATCCTATCACTGCTGCGTTTATGCCCCTGTACACATGCTTGATTCTCTTTCGGAGACATAGCAATCCATAGGTTTTAAGATACTTACTAGTCAGGTACATTCTTAGGCGTTTAATATGCGGTGTTGAGTCCATTTCGTTGAGCAAGGAGTAGCTCTTGTCTATTCCATATTTGGCTTAAGGAACTTTATCTGTGCTCATTTCAATCTCTGGTTTTATGCAGCACCCCAACTCACCTATCCCTTAAGCAAGCATAAGTTGGTTTTCTAAATTTGAGACCCTGTTCTGTTCTGTAATTCAGTTCCTGTGTAGCCAAGTTTACATTCCGTGTATTACTGATATCTTATGATGTTTCTTTTTCTGTGTGACTTATTTCAGTTAGAATCATCATACCTGAATCCACTCATTGTGCTGCTAAGGGCCTGATGACATAGATTTCATTGCTGAGTGATATTGCTTTGTAAGTAAATACCACAACTTCTTTATCCATTTTTCACTTTCTGCGATGTTGAACTTGTACTGTAAACGAGGTTCTTGTAAACAGAGCCGTTCCAAACTTTGGGGTGGCTGTGTCTTTTTGATTTTAATTTCCCTAAGCTATAGGACCATAAGTGGAAGTGCCCTAGGCTCTGTTGCTTTGTTTTTTAGATGTTTCAGGAAACACCATACACTTCTCCCAAGTGTCTGTTGGCAATTTACATCCCGCCCATCAGCATAACAAGGCTCCCAGTTCTCCATGGCCTGTCCTGCCTTTCTGGATTTTACACTTTTTTCAGATGGCCCTTTTGACCGGGGGAAGTGAGACTTCATTGTAGTGCAGATTTCCTTTGCAAGCTTGCTTGGTTGGCCAAAAAGGGCGTATGCGTTTTTTCCTGAATATATTCAGGAAAAAACGCATACGCCCTTTTTGGCCAAGTGCATCATTGTGGACGTTCTGCCTCTTTTCCTATGCTTTCAATGCAATTCCAGTCTACCTCCTGAAATCGGTTTCCTGCAATTCTGCCCCGCTTTCAAGTCCTCTTGGCAGCCTTACTTCAGTCTATTTTTGGACGATAGCTGTCATTTATAACTCTGCAGGTTTGTGAATTACAGTGCCCCTGAGCTCCTTTCTTCAACTCGCTTTCTTGTGAGCTGGCCGCAACACCGCAGGATGGCTTCAGGCCCTAATCTGGTTCCGGCACGGCACGCTGAGCCTTTGGTTATTTCCTCTTCCTGGTGGGAAATGAGAGTTAAATTTGCCCGTCCAGACACCTCCAGCTAGTCTCTCATTGGTTCTCGCTATTCCTGTTCATCTTCCGCAGAAATTGCAAACTGGGCCAAACAGGAGGTTAAAGGGACTGACTCTCCAAGTGGGGAGAGTGTTAGTAAAGCGTCTGGAATGTTGCACCCGAGTACCAGGGGAGGAAAACTGAGACATATTTGAACACGTCTCCCGATCACATGGTTGATCATACTCTGGGTTCCACATGCATGTTTTAGCTGAAGGAAGAATACCTTAAACCTGGGTAGTTGAAACCCGTGGAATGGGTACCATGCAATATGACTTCAAAGGGTCTTCATTTGCTCACCGAACCTCTCCAATCCTATCACTGCTGCGTTTATGCCCCTGTACACATGCTTGATTCTCTTTCGGAGACATAGCAATCCATAGGTTTTAAGATACTTACTAGTCAGGTACATTCTTAGGCGTTTAATATGCGGTGTTGAGTCCATTTCGTTGAGCAAGGAGTAGCTCTTGTCTATTCCATATTTGGCTTAAGGAACTTTATCTGTGCTCATTTCAATCTCTGGTTTTATGCAGCACCCCAACTCACCTTTCCCCTTAAGCAAGCATAAGTTGGTTTTCTAAATTTGAGACCCTGTTCTGTTCTGTAATTCAGTTCCTGTGTAGCCAAGTTTACATTCCGTGTATTACTGATATCTTATGATGTTTCTTTTTCTGTGTGACTTATTTCAGTTAGAATCATCATACCTGAATCCACTCATTGTGCTGCTAAGGGCCTGATGACATAGATTTCATTGCTGAGTGATATTGCTTTGTAAGTAAATACCACAACTTCTTTATCCATTTTTCACTTTCTGCGATGTTGAACTTGTACTGTAAACGAGGTTCTTGTAAACAGAGCGTCCCAAACTTTGGGGTGGCTGTGTCTTTTTGATTTTAATTTCCCTAAGCTATAGGACCATAAGTGGAAGTGCCCTAGGCTCTGTTGCTTTGTTTTTTAGATGTTTCAGGAAACACCATACACTTCTCCTGAGTGTCTGTTGGCAATTTACATCCCGCCCATCAGCATAACAAGGCTCCCAGTTCTCCATGGCCTGTCCTGCCTTTCTGGATTTTACACTTTTTTCAGATGGCCCTTTTGACCGGGGGAAGTGAGACTTCATTGTAGTGCAGATTTCCTTTGCAAGCTTGCTTGGTTGGCCAAAAAGGGCGTATGCGTTTTTTCCTGAATATATTCAGGAAAAAACGCATACGCCCTTTTTGGCCAAGTGCATCATTGTGGACGTTCTGCCTCTTTTCCTATGCTTTCAATGCAATTCCAGTCTACCTCCTGAAATCGGTTTCCTGCAATTCTGCCCCGCTTTCAAGTCCTCTTGGCAGCCTTACTTCAGTCTATTTTTGGACGATAGCTGTCATTTATAACTCTGCAGGTTTGTGAATTACAGTGCCCCTGAGCTCCTTTCTTCAACTCGCTTTCTTTTGAGCTGGCCGCAACACCGCAGGATGGCTTCAGGCCCTAATCTGGTTCCGGCACGGCACGCTGAGCCTTTGGTTAATTCCTCTTCCTGGTGGGAAATGAGAGTTAAATTTGCCCGTCCAGACACCTCCAGCTAGTCTCTCATTGGTTCTCGCTATTCCTGTTCATCTTCCGCAGAAATTGCAAACTGGGCCAAACAGGAGGTTAAAGGGACTGACTCTCCAAGTGGGGAGAGTGTTAGTAAAGCGTCTGGAATGTTGCACCCGAGTACCAGGGGAGGAAAACTGAGACATATTTGAACACGTCTCCCGATCACATGGTTGATCATACTCTAGGTTCCACATGCATGTTTTAGCTGAAGGAAGAATACCTTAAACCTGGTAGTTGAAACCCGTGGAATGGGTACCATGCAATATGACTTCAAAGGGTCTTCATTTGCTCACCGAACCTCTCCAATCCTATCACTGCTGCGTTTATGCCCCTGTACACATGCTTGATTCTCTTTCGGAGACATAGCAATCCATAGGTTTTAAGATACTTACTAGTCAGGTACATTCTTAGGCGTTTAATATGCGGTGTTGAGTCCATTTCGTTGAGCAAGGAGTAGCTCTTGTCTATTCCATATTTGGCTTAAGGAACTTTATCTGTGCTCATTTCAATCTCTGGTTTTATGCAGCACCCCAACTCACCTTTACCCTTAAGCAAGCATAAGTTGGTTTTCTAAATTTGAGACCCTGTTCTGTTCTGTAATTCAGTTCCTGTGTAGCCAAGTTTACATTCCGTGTATTACTGATATCTTATGATGTTTCTTTTTCTGTGTGACTTATTTCAGTTAGAATCATCATACCTGAATCCACTCATTGTGCTGCTAAGGGCCTGATGACATAGATTTCATTGCTGAGTGATATTGCTTTGTAAGTAAATACCACAACTTCTTTATCCATTTTTCACTTTCTGCGATGTTGAACTTGTACTGTAAACGAGGTTCTTGTAAACAGAGCCGTCCCAAACTTTGGGGTGGCTGTGTCTTTTTGATTTTAATTTCCCTAAGCTATAGGACCATAAGTGGAAGTGCCCTAGGCTCTGTTGCTTTGTTTTTTAGATGTTTCAGGAAACACCATACACTTCTCCCGAGTGTTGTTGGCAATTTACATCCCGCCCATCAGCATAACAAGGCTCCCAGTTCTCCATGGCCTGTCCTGCCTTTCTGGATTTTACACTTTTTTCAGATGGCCCTTTTGACCGGGGGGAAGTGAGACTTCATTGTAGTGCAGATTTCCTTTGCAAGCTTGCTTGGTTGGCCAAAAAGGGCGTATGCGTTTTTTCCTGAATATATTCAGGAAAAAACGCATACGCCCTTTTTGGCCAAGTGCATCATTGTGGACGTTCTGCCTCTTTTCCTATGCTTTCAATGCAATTCCAGTCTACCTCCTGAAATCGGTTTCCTGCAATTCTGCCCCGCTTTCAAGTCCTCTTGGCAGCCTTACTTCAGTCTATTTTTGGACGATAGCTGTCATTTATAACTCTGCAGGTTTGTGAATTACAGTGCCCCTGAGCTCCTTTCTTCAACTCGCTTTCTTGTGACCTGGCCGCAACACCGCAGGATGGCTTCAGGCCCTAATCTGGTTCCGGCACGGCACGCTGAGCCTTTGGTTAATTCCTCTTCCTGGTGGGACATGAGAGTTAAATTTGCCCGTCCAGACACCTCCAGCTAGTCTCTCATTGGTTCTCGCTATTCCTGTTCATCTTCCGCAGAAATTGCAAACTGGGCCAAACAGGAGGTTAAAGGACTGACTCTCCAAGTGGGGAGAGTGTTAGTAAAGCGTCTGGAATGTTGCACCCGAGTACCAGGGGAGGAAAACTGAGACATATTTGAACACGTCTCCCGATCACATGGTTGATCATACTCTGGGTTCCACATGCATGTTTTAGCTGAAGGAAGAATACCTTAAACCTGGGAGTTGAAACCCGTGGAATGGGTACCATGCAATATGACTTCAAAGGGTCTTCATTTGCTCACCGAACCTCTCCAATCCTATCACTGCTGCGTTTATGCCCCTGTACACATGCTTGATTCTCTTTCGGAGACATAGCAATCCATAGGTTTTAAGATACTTACTAGTCAGGTACATTCTTAGGCGTTTAATATGCGGTGTTGAGTCCATTTCGTTGAGCAAGGAGTAGCTCTTGTCTATTCCATATTTGGCTTAAGGAACTTTATCTGTGCTCATTTCAATCTCTGGTTTTATGCAGCACCCCAACTCACCTTTACCCTTAAGCAAGCATAAGTTGGTTTTCTAAATTTGAGACCCTGTTCTGTTCTGTAATTCAGTTCCTGTGTAGCCAAGTTTACATTCCGTGTATTACTGATATCTTATGATGTTTCTTTTTCTGTGTGACTTATTTCAGTTAGAATCATCATACCTGAATCCACTCATTGTGCTGCTAAGGGCCTGATGACATAGATTTCATTGCTGAGTGATATTGCTTTGTAAGTAAATACCACAACTTCTTTATCCATTTTTCACTTTCTGCGATGTTGAACTTGTACTGTAAACGAGGTTCTTGTAAACAGAGCCGTTCCAAACTTTGGGGTGGCTGTGTCTTTTTGATTTTAATTTCCCTAAGCTATAGGACCATAAGTGGAAGTGCCCTAGGCTCTGTTGCTTTGTTTTTTAGATGTTTCAGGAAACACCATACACTTCTCCCGAGTGTCTGTTGGCAATTTACATCCCGCCCATCAGCATAACAAGGCTCCCAGTTCTCCATGGCCTGTCCTGCCTTTCTGGATTTTACACTTTTTTCAGATGGCCCTTTTGACCGGGGGAAGTGAGACTTCATTGTAGTGCAGATTTCCTTTGCAAGCTTGCTTGGTTGGCCAAAAAGGGCGTATGCGTTTTTTCCTGAATATATTCAGGAAAAAACGCATACGCCCTTTTTGGCCAAGTGCATCATTGTGGACGTTCTGCCTCTTTTCCTATGCTTTCAATGCAATTCCAGTCTACCTCCTGAAATCGGTTTCCTGCAATTCTGCCCCGCTTTCAAGTCCTCTTGGCAGCCTTACTTCAGTCTATTTTTGGACGATAGCTGTCATTTATAACTCTGCAGGTTTGTGAATTACAGTGCCCCTGAGCTCCTTTCTTCAACTCGCTTTCTTGTGAGCTGGCCGCAACACCGCAGGATGGCTTCAGGCCCTAATCTGGTTCCGGCACGGCACGCTGAGCCTTTGGTTATTTCCTCTTCCTGGTGGGAAATGAGAGTTAAATTTGCCCGTCCAGACACCTCCAGCTAGTCTCTCATTGGTTCTCGCTATTCCTGTTCATCTTCCGCAGAAATTGCAAACTGGGCCAAACAGGAGGTTAAAGGCGCTGACTCTCCAAGTGGGGAGAGTGTTAGTAAAGCGTCTGGAATGTTGCACCCGAGTACCAGGGGAGGAAAACTGAGACATATTTGAACACGTCTCCCGATCACATGGTTGATCATACTCTGGGTTCCACATGCATGTTTTAGCTGAAGGAAGAATACCTTAAACCTGGAGAGTTGAAACCCGTGGAATGGGTACCATGCAATATGACTTCAAAGGGTCTTCATTTGCTCACCGAACCTCTCCAATCCTATCACTGCTGCGTTTATGCCCCTGTACACATGCTTGATTCTCTTTCGGAGACATAGCAATCCATAGGTTTTAAGATACTTACTAGTCAGGTACATTCTTAGGCGTTTAATATGCGGTGTTGAGTCCATTTCGTTGAGCAAGGAGTAGCTCTTGTCTATTCCATATTTGGCTTAAGGAACTTTATCTGTGCTCATTTCAATCTCTGGTTTTATGCAGCACCCCAACTCACCTTTCCCCTTAAGCAAGCATAAGTTGGTTTTCTAAATTTGAGACCCTGTTCTGTTCTGTAATTCAGTTCCTGTGTAGCCAAGTTTACATTCCGTGTATTACTGATATCTTATGATGTTTCTTTTTCTGTGTGACTTATTTCAGTTAGAATCATCATACCTGAATCCACTCATTGTGCTGCTAAGGGCCTGATGACATAGATTTCATTGCTGAGTGATATTGCTTTGTAAGTAAATACCACAACTTCTTTATCCATTTTTCACTTTCTTAGATGTTGAACTTGTACTGTAAACGAGGTTCTTGTAAACAGAGGCGTCCCAAACTTTGGGGTGGCTGTGTCTTTTTGATTTTAATTTCCCTAAGCTATAGGACCATAAGTGGAAGTGCCCTAGGCTCTGTTGCTTTGTTTTTTAGATGTTTCAGGAAACACCATACACTTCTCCCGAGTGTCTGTTGGCAATTTACATCCCGCCCATCAGCATAACAAGGCTCCCAGTTCTCCATGGCCTGTCCTGCCTTTCTGGATTTTACACTTTTTTCAGATGGCCCTTTTGACCGGGGGGAAGTGAGACTTCATTGTAGTGCAGATTTCCTTTGCAAGCTTGCTTGGTTGGCCAAAAAGGGCGTATGCGTTTTTTCCTGAATATATTCAGGAAAAAACGCATACGCCCTTTTTGGCCAAGTGCATCATTGTGGACGTTCTGCCTCTTTTCCTATGCTTTCAATGCAATTCCAGTCTACCTCCTGAAATCGGTTTCCTGCAATTCTGCCCCGCTTTCAAGTCCTCTTGGCAGCCTTACTTCAGTCTATTTTTGGACGATAGCTGTCATTTATAACTCTGCAGGTTTGTGAATTACAGTGCCCCTGAGCTCCTTTCTTCAACTCGCTTTCTTTTGAGCTGGCCGCAACACCGCAGGATGGCTTCAGGCCCTAATCTGGTTCCGGCACGGCACGCTGAGCCTTTGGTTAATTCCTCTTCCTGGTGGGAAATGAGAGTTAAATTTGCCCGTCCAGACACCTCCAGCTAGTCTCTCATTGGTTCTCGCTATTCCTGTTCATCTTCCGCAGAAATTGCAAACTGGGCCAAACAGGAGGTTAAAGGACTGACTCTCCAAGTGGGGAGAGTGTTAGTAAAGCGTCTGGAATGTTGCACCCGAGTACCAGGGGAGGAAAACTGAGACATATTTGAACACGTCTCCCGTTCACATGGTTGATCATACTCTGGGTTCCACATGCATGTTTTAGCTGAAGGAAGAATACCTTAAACCTGTGTATTTGAAACCCGTGGAATGGGTACCATGCAATATGACTTCAAAGGGTCTTCATTTGCTCACCGAACCTCTCCAATCCTATCACTGCTGCGTTTATGCCCCTGTACACATGCTTGATTCTCTTTCGGAGACATAGCAATCCATAGGTTTTAAGATACTTACTAGTCAGGTACATTCTTAGGCGTTTAATATGCGGTGTTGAGTCCATTTCGTTGAGCAAGGAGTAGCTCTTGTCTATTCCATATTTGGCTTAAGGAACTTTATCTGTGCTCATTTCAATCTCTGGTTTTATGCAGCACCCCAACTCACCTTTCCCTTAAGCAAGCATAAGTTGGTTTTCTAAATTTGAGACCCTGTTCTGTTCTGTAATTCAGTTCCTGTGTAGCCAAGTTTACATTCCGTGTATTACTGATATCTTATGATGTTTCTTTTTCTGTGTGACTTATTTCAGTTAGAATCATCATACCTGAATCCACTCATTGTGCTGCTAAGGGCCTGATGACATAGATTTCATTGCTGAGTGATATTGCTTTGTAAGTAAATACCACAACTTCTTTATCCATTTTTCACTTTCTGCGATGTTGAACTTGTACTGTAAACGAGGTTCTTGTAAACAGAGCCGTTCCAAACTTTGGGGTGGCTGTGTCTTTTTGATTTTAATTTCCCTAAGCTATAGGACCATAAGTGGAAGTGCCCTAGGCTCTGTTGCTTTGTTTTTTAGATGTTTCAGGAAACACCATACACTTCTCCCGAGTGTCTGTTGGCAATTTACATCCCGCCCATCAGCATAACAAGGCTCCCATTTCTCCATGGCCTGTCCTGCCTTTCTGGATTTTACACTTTTTTCAGATGGCCCTTTTGACCGGGGGGAAGTGAGACTTCATTGTAGTGCAGATTTCCTTTGCAAGCTTGCTTGGTTGGCCAAAAAGGGCGTATGCGTTTTTTCCTGAATATATTCAGGAAAAAACGCATACGCCCTTTTTGGCCAAGTGCATCATTGTGGACGTTCTGCCTCTTTTGCTATGCTTTCAATGCAATTCCAGTCTACCTCCTGAAATCGGTTTCCTGCAATTCTGCCCCGCTTTCAAGTCCTCTTGGCAGCCTTACTTCAGTCTATTTTTGGACGATAGCTGTCATTTATAACTCTGCAGGTTTGTGAATTACAGTGCCCCTGAGCTCCTTTCTTCAACTCGCTTTCTTGTGACCTGGCCGCAACACCGCAGGATGGCTTCAGGCCCTAATCTGGTTCCGGCACGGCACGCTGAGCCTTTGGTTAATTCCTCTTCCTGGTGGGAAATGAGAGTTAAATTTGCCCGTCCAGACACCTCCAGCTAGTCTCTCATTGGTTCTCGCTATTCCTGTTCATCTTCCGCAGAAATTGCAAACTGGGCCAAACAGGAGGTTAAAGGGCTGACTCTCCAAGTGGGGAGAGTGTTAGTAAAGCGTCTGGAATGTTGCACCCGAGTACCAGGGGAGGAAAACTGAGACATATTTGAACACGTCTCCCGATCACATGGTTGATCATACTCTGGGTTCCACATGCATGTTTTAGCTGAAGGAAGAATACCTTAAACCTGGGAGTTGAAACCCGTGGAATGGGTACCATGCAATATGACTTCAAAGGGTCTTCATTTGCTCACCGAACCTCTCCAATCCTATCACTGCTGCGTTTATGCCCCTGTACACATGCTTGATTCTCTTTCGGAGACATAGCAATCCATAGGTTTTAAGATACTTACTAGTCAGGTACATTCTTAGGCGTTTAATATGCGGTGTTGAGTCCATTTCGTTGAGCAAGGAGTAGCTCTTGTCTATTCCATATTTGGCTTAAGGAACTTTATCTGTGCTCATTTCAATCTCTGGTTTTATGCAGCACCCCAACTCACCTTTCCCTTAAGCAAGCATAAGTTGGTTTTCTAAATTTGAGACCCTGTTCTGTTCTGTAATTCAGTTCCTGTGTAGCCAAGTTTACATTCCGTGTATTACTGATATCTTATGATGTTTCTTTTTCTGTGTGACTTATTTCAGTTAGAATCATCATACCTGAATCCACTCATTGTGCTGCTAAGGGCCTGATGACATAGATTTCATTGCTGAGTGATATTGCTTTGTAAGTAAATACCACAACTTCTTTATCCATTTTTCACTTTCTGCGATGTTGAACTTGTACTGTAAACGAGGTTCTTGTAAACAGAGCCGTCCCAAACTTTGGGGTGGCTGTGTCTTTTTGATTTTAATTTCCCTAAGCTATAGGACCATAAGTGGAAGTGCCCTAGGCTCTGTTGCTTTGTTTTTTAGATGTTTCAGGAAACACCATACACTTCTCCCGAGTGTCTGTTGGCAATTTACATCCCGCCCATCAGCATAACAAGGCTCCCAGTTCTCCATGGCCTGTCCTGCCTTTCTGGATTTTACACTTTTTTCAGATGGCCCTTTTGACCGGGGGGAAGTGAGACTTCATTGTAGTGCAGATTTCCTTTGCAAGCTTGCTTGGTTGGCCAAAAAGGGCGTATGCGTTTTTTCCTGAATATATTCAGGAAAAAACGCATACGCCCTTTTTGGCCAAGTGCATCATTGTGGACGTTCTGCCTCTTTTCCTATGCTTTCAATGCAATTCCAGTCTACCTCCTGAAATCGGTTTCCTGCAATTCTGCCCCGCTTTCAAGTCCTCTTGGCAGCCTTACTTCAGTCTATTTTTGGACGATAGCTGTCATTTATAACTCTGCAGGTTTGTGAATTACAGTGCCCCTGAGCTCCTTTCTTCAACTCGCTTTCTTGTGACCTGGCCGCAACACCGCAGGATGGCTTCAGGCCCTAATCTGGTTCCGGCACGGCACGCTGAGCCTTTGGTTAATTCCTCTTCCTGGTGGGAAATGAGAGTTAAATTTGCCCGTCCAGACACCTCCAGCTAGTCTCTCATTGGTTCTCGCTATTCCTGTTCATCTTCCGCAGAAATTGCAAACTGGGCCAAACAGGAGGTTAAAGGGACTGACTCTCCAAGTCGGGAGAGTGTTAGTAAAGCGTCTGGAATGTTGCACCCGAGTACCAGGGGAGGAAAACTGAGACATATTTGAACACGTCTCCCGATCACATGGTTGATCATACTCTGGGTTCCACATGCATGTTTTAGCTGAAGGAAGAATACCTTAAACCTGGGTAGTTGAAACCCGTGGAATGGGTACCATGCAATATGACTTCAAAGGGTCTTCATTTGCTCACCGAACCTCTCCAATCCTATCACTGCTGCGTTTATGCCCCTGTACACATGCTTGATTCTCTTTCGGAGACATAGCAATCCATAGGTTTTAAGATACTTACTAGTCAGGTACATTCTTAGGCGTTTAATATGCGGTGTTGAGTCCATTTCGTTGAGCAAGGAGTAGCTCTTGTCTATTCCATATTTGGCTTAAGGAACTTTATCTGTGCTCATTTCAATCTCTGGTTTTATGCAGCACCCCAACTCACCTTTCCCCTTAAGCAAGCATAAGTTGGTTTTCTAAATTTGAGACCCTGTTCTGTTCTGTAATTCAGTTCCTGTGTAGCCAAGTTTACATTCCGTGTATTACTGATATCTTATGATGTTTCTTTTTCTGTGTGACTTATTTCAGTTAGAATCATCATACCTGAATCCACTCATTGTGCTGCTAAGGGCCTGATGACATAGATTTCATTGCTGAGTGATATTGCTTTGTAAGTAAATACCACAACTTCTTTATCCATTTTTCACTTTCTGCGATGTTGAACTTGTACTGTAAACGAGGTTCTTGTAAACAGAGCCGTTCCAAACTTTGGGGTGGCTGTGTCTTTTTGATTTTAATTTCCCTAAGCTATAGGACCATAAGTGGAAGTGCCCTAGGCTCTGTTGCTTTGTTTTTTAGATGTTTCAGGAAACACCATACACTTCTCCCGAGTGTCTGTTGGCAATTTACATCCCGCCCATCAGCATAACAAGGCTCCCAGTTCTCCATGGCCTGTCCTGCCTTTCTGGATTTTACACTTTTTTCAGATGGCCCTTTTGACCGGGGGAAGTGAGACTTCATTGTAGTGCAGATTTCCTTTGCAAGCTTGCTTGGTTGGCCAAAAAGGGCGTATGCGTTTTTTCCTGAATATATTCAGGAAAAAACGCATACGCCCTTTTTGGCCAAGTGCATCATTGTGGACGTTCTGCCTCTTTTCCTATGCTTTCAATGCAATTCCAGTCTACCTCCTGAAATCGGTTTCCTGCAATTCTGCCCCGCTTTCAAGTCCTCTTGGCAGCCTTACTTCAGTCTATTTTTGGACGATAGCTGTCATTTATAACTCTGCAGGTTTGTGAATTACAGTGCCCCTGAGCTCCTTTCTTCAACTCGCTTTCTTGTGACCTGGCCGCAACACCGCAGGATGGCTTCAGGCCCTAATCTGGTTCCGGCACGGCACGCTGAGCCTTTGGTTATTTCCTCTTCCTGGTGGGAAATGAGAGTTAAATTTGCCCGTCCAGACACCTCCAGCTAGTCTCTCATTGGTTCTCGCTATTCCTGTTCATCTTCCGCAGAAATTGCAAACTGGGCCAAACAGGAGGTTAAAGGCGCTGACTCTCCAAGTGGGGAGAGTGTTAGTAAAGCGTCTGGAATGTTGCACCCGAGTACCAGGGGAGGAAAACTGAGACATATTTGAACACGTCTCCCGATCACATGGTTGATCATACTCTGGGTTCCACATGCATGTTTTAGCTGAAGGAAGAATACCTTAAACCTGGAGAGTTGAAACCCGTGGAATGGGTACCATGCAATATGACTTCAAAGGGTCTTCATTTGCTCACCGAACCTCTCCAATCCTATCACTGCTGCGTTTATGCCCCTGTACACATGCTTGATTCTCTTTCGGAGACATAGCAATCCATAGGTTTTAAGATACTTACTAGTCAGGTACATTCTTAGGCGTTTAATATGCGGTGTTGAGTCCATTTCGTTGAGCAAGGAGTAGCTCTTGTCTATTCCATATTTGGCTTAAGGAACTTTATCTGTGCTCATTTCGATCTCTGGTTTTATGCAGCACCCCAACTCACCTTTCCCCTTAAGCAAGCATAAGTTGGTTTTCTAAATTTGAGACCCTGTTCTGTTCTGTAATTCAGTTCCTGTGTAGCCAAGTTTACATTCCGTGTATTACTGATATCTTATGATGTTTCTTTTTCTGTGTGACTTATTTCAGTTAGAATCATCATACCTGAATCCACTCATTGTGCTGCTAAGGGCCTGATGACATAGATTTCATTGCTGAGTGATATTGCTTTGTAAGTAAATACCACAACTTCTTTATCCATTTTTCACTTTCTGCGATGTTGAACTTGTACTGTAAACGAGGTTCTTGTAAACAGAGCCGTTCCAAACTTTGGGGTGGCTGTGTCTTTTTGATTTTAATTTCCCTAAGCTATAGGACCATAAGTGGAAGTGCCCTAGGCTCTGTTGCTTTGTTTTTTAGATGTTTCAGGAAACACCATACACTTCTCCCGAGTGTCTGTTGGCAATTTACATCCCGCCCATCAGCATAACAAGGCTCCCAGTTCTCCATGGCCTGTCCTGCCTTTCTGGATTTTACACTTTTTTCAGATGGCCCTTTTGACCGGGGGAAGTGAGACTTCATTGTAGTGCAGATTTCCTTTGCAAGCTTGCTTGGTTGGCCAAAAAGGGCGTATGCGTTTTTTCCTGAATATATTCAGGAAAAAACGCATACGCCCTTTTTGGCCAAGTGCATCATTGTGGACGTTCTGCCTCTTTTCCTATGCTTTCAATGCAATTCCAGTCTACCTCCTGAAATCGGTTTCCTGCAATTCTGCCCCGCTTTCAAGTCCTCTTGGCAGCCTTACTTCAGTCTATTTTTGGACGATAGCTGTCATTTATAACTCTGCAGGTTTGTGAATTACAGTGCCCCTGAGCTCCTTTCTTCAACTCGCTTTCTTTTGAGCTGGCCGCAACACCGCAGGATGGCTTCAGGCCCTAATCTGGTTCCGGCACGGCACGCTGAGCCTTTGGTTATTTCCTCTTCCTGGTGGGAAATGAGAGTTAAATTTGCCCGTCCAGACACCTCCAGCTAGTCTCTCATTGGTTCTCGCTATTCCTGTTCATCTTCCGCAGAAATTGCAAACTGGGCCAAACAGGAGGTTAAAGGCGCTGACTCTCCAAGTGGGGAGAGTGTTAGTAAAGCGTCTGGAATGTTGCACCCGAGTACCAGGGGAGGAAAACTGAGACATATTTGAACACGTCTCCCGATCACATGGTTGATCATACTCTGGGTTCCACATGCATGTTTTAGCTGAAGGAAGAATACCTTAAACCTGGAGAGTTGAAACCCGTGGAATGGGTACCATGCAATATGACTTCAAAGGGTCTTCATTTGCTCACCGAACCTCTCCAATCCTATCACTGCTGCGTTTATGCCCCTGTACACATGCTTGATTCTCTTTCGGAGACATAGCAATCCATAGGTTTTAAGATACTTACTAGTCAGGTACATTCTTAGGCGTTTAATATGCGGTGTTGAGTCCATTTCGTTGAGCAAGGAGTAGCTCTTGTCTATTCCATATTTGGCTTAAGGAACTTTATCTGTGCTCATTTCAATCTCTGGTTTTATGCAGCACCCCAACTCACCTTTCCCCTTAAGCAAGCATAAGTTGGTTTTCTAAATTTGAGACCCTGTTCTGTTCTGTAATTCAGTTCCTGTGTAGCCAAGTTTACATTCCGTGTATTACTGATATCTTATGATGTTTCTTTTTCTGCGTGACTTATTTCAGTTAGAATCATCATACCTGAATCCACTCATTGTGCTGCTAAGGGCCTGATGACATAGATTTCATTGCTGAGTGATATTGCTTTGTAAGTAAATACCACAACTTCTTTATCCATTTTTCACTTACTGCGATGTTGAACTTGTACTGTAAACGAGGTTATTGTAAACAGAGCCGCCCCAAACTTTGGGGTGGCTGTGTCTTTTTGATTTTAATTTCCCTAAGCTATAGGACCATAAGTGGAAGTGCCCTAGGCTCTGTTGCTTTGTTTTTTAGATGTTTCAGGAAACACCATACACTTCTCCCGAGTGTCTGTTGGCAATTTACATCCCGCCCATCAGCATAACAAGGCTCCCAGTTCTCCATGGCCTGTCCTGCCTTTCTGGATTTTACACTTTTTTCAGATGGCCCTTTTGACCCAGGGGAAGTGAGACTTCATTGTAGTGCAGATTTCCTTTGCAAGCTTGCTTGGTTGGCCAAAAAGGGCGTATGCGTTTTTTCCTGAATATATTCAGGAAAAAACGCATACGCCCTTTTTGGCCAAGTGCATCATTGTGGACGTTCTGCCTCTTTTCCTATGCTTTCAATGCAATTCCAGTCTACCTCCTGAAATCGGTTTCCTGCAATTCTGCCCCGCTTTCAAGTCCTCTTGGCAGCCTTACTTCAGTCTATTTTTGGACGATAGCTGTCATTTATAACTCTGCAGGTTTGTGAATTACAGTGCCCCTGAGCTCCTTTCTTCAACTCGCTTTCTTTTGAGCTGGCCGCAACACCGCAGGATGGCTTCAGGCCCTAATCTGGTTCCGGCACGGCACGCTGAGCCTTTGGTTATTTCCTCTTCCTGGTGGGAAATGAGAGTTAAATTTGCCCGTCCAGACACCTCCAGCTAGTCTCTCATTGGTTCTCGCTATTCCTGTTCATCTTCCGCAGAAATTGCAAACTGGGCCAAACAGGAGGTTAAAGGGCTGACTCTCCAAGTGGGGAGAGTGTTAGTAAAGCGTCTGGAATGTTGCACCCGAGTACCAGGGGAGGAAAACTGAGACATATTTGAACACGTCTCCCGATCACATGGTTGATCATACTCTGGGTTCCACATGCATGTTTTAGCTGAAGGAAGAATACCTTAAACCTGGAGAGTTGAAACCCGTGGAATGGGTACCATGCAATATGACTTCAAAGGGTCTTCATTTGCTCACCGAACCTCTCCAATCCTATCACTGCTGCATTTATGCCCCTGTACACATGCTTGATTCTCTTTCGGAGACATAGCAATCCATAGGTTTTAAGATACTTACTAGTCAGGTACATTCTTAGGCGTTTAATATGCGGTGTTGAGTCCATTTCGTTGAGCAAGGAGTAGCTCTTGTCTATTCCATATTTGGCTTAAGGAACTTTATCTGTGCTCATTTCAATCTCTGGTTTTATGCAGCACCCCAACTCACCTTTACCCTTAAGCAAGCATAAGTTGGTTTTCTAAATTTGAGACCCTGTTCTGTTCTGTAATTCAGTTCCTGTGTAGCCAAGTTTACATTCCGTGTATTACTGATATCTTATGATGTTTCTTTTTCTGTGTGACTTATTTCAGTTAGAATCATCATACCTGAATCCACTCATTGTGCTGCTAAGGGCCTGATGACATAGATTTCATTGCTGAGTGATATTGCTTTGTAAGTAAATACCACAACTTCTTTATCCATTTTTCACTTTCTGCGATGTTGAACTTGTACTGTAAACGAGGTTCTTGTAAACAGAGGCGTCCCAAACTTTGGGGTGGCTGTGTCTTTTTGATTTTAATTTCCCTAAGCTATAGGACCATAAGTGGAAGTGCCCTAGGCTCTGTTGCTTTGTTTTTTAGATGTTTCAGGAAACACCATACACTTCTCCCGAGTGTCTGTTGGCAATTTACATCCCGCCCATCAGCATAACAAGGCTCCCAGTTCTCCATGGCCTGTCCTGCCTTTCTGGATTTTACACTTTTTTCAGATGGCCCTTTTGACCGGGGGGAAGTGAGACTTCATTGTAGTGCAGATTTCCTTTGCAAGCTTGCTTGGTTGGCCAAAAAGGGCGTATGCGTTTTTTCCTGAATATATTCAGGAAAAAACGCATACGCCCTTTTTGGCCAAGTGCATCATTGTGGACGTTCTGCCTCTTTTCCTATGCTTTCAATGCAATTCCAGTCTACCTCCTGAAATCGGTTTCCTGCAATTCTGCCCCGCTTTCAAGTCCTCTTGGCAGCCTTACTTCAGTCTATTTTTGGACGATAGCTGTCATTTATAACTCTGCAGGTTTGTGAATTACAGTGCCCCTGAGCTCCTTTCTTCAACTCGCTTTCTTGTGACCTGGCCGCAACACCGCAGGATGGCTTCAGGCCCTAATCTGGTTCCGGCACGGCACGCTGAGCCTTTGGTTATTTCCTCTTCCTGGTGGGAAATGAGAGTTAAATTTGCCCGTCCAGACACCTCCAGCTAGTCTCTCATTGGTTCTCGCTATTCCTGTTCATCTTCCGCAGAAATTGCAAACTGGGCCAAACAGGAGGTTAAAGGGACTGACTCTCCAAGTGGGGAGAGTGTTAGTAAAGCGTCTGGAATGTTGCACCCGAGTACCAGGGGAGGAAAACTGAGACATATTTGAACACGTCTCCCGTTCACATGGTTGATCATACTCTGGGTTCCACATGCATGTTTTAGCTGAAGGAAGAATACCTTAAACCTGGAGAGTTGAGACCCGTGGAATGGGTACCATGCAATATGACTTCAAAGGGTCTTCATTTGCTCACCGAACCTCTCCAATCCTATCACTGCTGCGTTTATGCCCCTGTACACATGCTTGATTCTCTTTCGGAGACATAGCAATCCATAGGTTTTAAGATACTTACTAGTCAGGTACATTCTTAGGCGTTTAATATGCGGTGTTGAGTCCATTTCGTTGAGCAAGGAGTAGCTCTTGTCTATTCCATATTTGGCTTAAGGAACTTTATCTGTGCTCATTTCAATCTCTGGTTTTATGCAGCACCCCAACTCACCTTTCCCTTAAGCAAGCATAAGTTGGTTTTCTAAATTTGAGACCCTGTTCTGTTCTGTAATTCAGTTCCTGTGTAGCCAAGTTTACATTCCGTGTATTACTGATATCTTATGATGTTTCTTTTTCTGTGTGACTTATTTCAGTTAGAATCATCATACCTGAATCCACTCATTGTGCTGCTAAGGGCCTGATGACATAGATTTCATTGCTGAGTGATATTGCTTTGTAAGTAAATACCACAACTTCTTTATCCATTTTTCACTTTCTGCGATGTTGAACTTGTACTGTAAACGAGGTTCTTGTAAACAGAGGCGTCCCAAACTTTGGGGTGGCTGTGTCTTTTTGATTTTAATTTCCCTAAGCTATAGGACCATAAGTGGAAGTGCCCTAGGCTCTGTTGCTTTGTTTTTTAGATGTTTCAGGAAACACCATACACTTCTCCCGAGTGTCTGTTGGCAATTTACATCCCGCCCATCAGCATAACAAGGCTCCCAGTTCTCCATGGCCTGTCCTGCCTTTCTGGATTTTACACTTTTTTCAGATGGCCCTTTTGACCGGGGGGAAGTGAGACTTCATTGTAGTGCAGATTTCCTTTGCAAGCTTGCTTGGTTGGCCAAAAAGGGCGTATGCGTTTTTTCCTGAATATATTCAGGAAAAAACGCATACGCCCTTTTTGGCCAAGTGCATCATTGTGGACGTTCTGCCTCTTTTCCTATGCTTTCAATGCAATTCCAGTCTACCTCCTGAAATCGGTTTCCTGCAATTCTGCCCCGCTTTCAAGTCCTCTTGGCAGCCTTACTTCAGTATATTTTTGGACGATAGCTGTCATTTATAACTCTGCAGGTTTGTGAATTACAGTGCCCCTGAGCTCCTTTCTTCAACTCGCTTTCTTGTGACCTGGCCGCAACACCGCAGGATGGCTTCAGGCCCTAATCTGGTTCCGGCACGGCACGCTGAGCCTTTGGTTAATTCCTCTTCCTGGTGGGAAATGAGAGTTAAATTTGCCCGTCCAGACACCTCCAGCTAGTCTCTCATTGGTTCTCGCTATTCCTGTTCATCTTCCGCAGAAATTGCAAACTGGGCCAAACAGGAGGTTAAAGGGACTGACTCTCCAAGTGGGAGAGTGTTAGTAAAGCGTCTGGAATGTTGCACCCGAGTACCAGGGGAGGAAAACTGAGACATATTTGAACACGTCTCCCGATCACATGGTTGATCATACTCTGGGTTCCACATGCATGTTTTAGCTGAAGGAAGAATACCTTAAACCTGGAGAGTTGAGACCCGTGGAATGGGTACCATGCAATATGACTTCAAAGGGTCTTCATTTGCTCACCGAACCTCTCCAATCCTATCACTGCTGCGTTTATGCCCCTGTACACATGCTTGATTCTCTTTCGGAGACATAGCAATCCATAGGTTTTAAGATACTTACTAGTCAGGTACATTCTTAGGCGTTTAATATGCGGTGTTGAGTCCATTTCGTTGAGCAAGGAGTAGCTCTTGTCTATTCCATATTTGGCTTAAGGAACTTTATCTGTGCTCATTTCAATCTCTGGTTTTATGCAGCACCCCAACTCACCTTTCCCCTTAAGCAAGCATAAGTTGGTTTTCTAAATTTGAGACCCTGTTCTGTTCTGTAATTCAGTTCCTGTGTAGCCAAGTTTCCATTCCGTGTATTACTGATATCTTATGATGTTTCTTTTTCTGTGTGACTTATTTCAGTTAGAATCATCATACCTGAATCCACTCATTGTGCTGCTAAGGGCCTGATGACATAGATTTCATTGCTGAGTGATATTGCTTTGTAAGTAAATACCACAACTTCTTTATCCATTTTTCACTTTCTGCGATGTTGAACTTGTACTGTAAACGAGGTTCTTGTAAACAGAGCCGTTCCAAACTTTGGGGTGGCTGTGTCTTTTTGATTTTAATTTCCCTAAGCTATAGGACCATAAGTGGAAGTGCCCTAGGCTCTGTTGCTTTGTTTTTTAGATGTTTCAGGAAACACCATACACTTCTCCCGAGTGTCTGTTGGCAATTTACATCCCGCCCATCAGCATAACAAGGCTCCCAGTTCTCCATGGCCTGTCCTGCCTTTCTGGATTTTACACTTTTTTCAGATGGCCCTTTTGACCGGGGGAAGTGAGACTTCATTGTAGTGCAGATTTCCTTTGCAAGCTTGCTTGGTTGGCCAAAAAGGGCGTATGCGTTTTTTCCTGAATATATTCAGGAAAAAACGCATACGCCCTTTTTGGCCAAGTGCATCATTGTGGACGTTCTGCCTCTTTTCCTATGCTTTCAATGCAATTCCAGTCTACCTCCTGAAATCGGTTTCCTGCAATTCTGCCCCGCTTTCAAGTCCTCTTGGCAGCCTTACTTCAGTCTATTTTTGGACGATAGCTGTCATTTATAACTCTGCAGGTTTGTGAATTACAGTGCCCCTGAGCTCCTTTCTTCAACTCGCTTTCTTGTGACCTGGCCGCAACACCGCAGGATGGCTTCAGGCCCTAATCTGGTTCCGGCACGGCACGCTGAGCCTTTGGTTATTTCCTCTTCCTGGTGGGAAATGAGAGTTAAATTTGCCCGTCCAGACACCTCCAGCTAGTCTCTCATTGGTTCTCGCTATTCCTGTTCATCTTCCGCAGAAATTGCAAACTGGGCCAAACAGGAGGTTAAAGGGCTGACTCTCCAAGTGGGGAGAGTGTTAGTAAAGCGTCTGGAATGTTGCACCCGAGTACCAGGGGAGGAAAACTGAGACATATTTGAACACGTCTCCCGTTCACATGGTTGATCATACTCTGGGTTCCACATGCATGTTTTAGCTGAAGGAAGAATACCTTAAACCTGGGAGTTGAGACCCGTGGAATGGGTACCATGCAATATGACTTCAAAGGGTCTTCATTTGCTCACCGAACCTCTCCAATCCTATCACTGCTGCGTTTATGCCCCTGTACACATGCTTGATTCTCTTTCGGAGACATAGCAATCCATAGGTTTTAAGATACTTACTAGTCAGGTACATTCTTAGGCGTTTAATATGCGGTGTTGAGTCCATTTCGTTGAGCAAGGAGTAGCTCTTGTCTATTCCATATTTGGCTTAAGGAACTTTATCTGTGCTCATTTCAATCTCTGGTTTTATGCAGCACCCCGACTCACCTTTCCCCTTAAGCAAGCATAAGTTGGTTTTCTAAATTTGAGACCCTGTTCTGTTCTGTAATTCAGTTCCTGTGTAGCCAAGTTTCCATTCCGTGTATTACTGATATCTTATGATGTTTCTTTTTCTGTGTGACTTATTTCAGTTAGAATCATCATACCTGAATCCACTCATTGTGCTGCTAAGGGCCTGATGACATAGATTTCATTGCTGAGTGATATTGCTTTGTAAGTAAATACCACAACTTCTTTATCCATTTTTCACTTTCTGCGATGTTGAACTTGTACTGTAAACGAGGTTCTTGTAAACAGAGCCGTTCCAAACTTTGGGGTGGCTGTGTCTTTTTGATTTTAATTTCCCTAAGCTATAGGACCATAAGTGGAAGTGCCCTAGGCTCTGTTGCTTTGTTTTTTAGATGTTTCAGGAAACACCATACACTTCTCCCGAGTGTCTGTTGGCAATTTACATCCCGCCCATCAGCATAACAAGGCTCCCAGTTCTCCATGGCCTGTCCTGCCTTTCTGGATTTTACACTTTTTTCAGATGGCCCTTTTGACCGGGGGAAGTGAGACTTCATTGTAGTGCAGATTTCCTTTGCAAGCTTGCTTGGTTGGCCAAAAAGGGCGTATGCGTTTTTTCCTGAATATATTCAGGAAAAAACGCATACGCCCTTTTTGGCCAAGTGCATCATTGTGGACGTTCTGCCTCTTTTCCTATGCTTTCAATGCAATTCCAGTCTACCTCCTGAAATCGGTTTCCTGCAATTCTGCCCCGCTTTCAAGTCCTCTTGGCAGCCTTACTTCAGTATATTTTTGGACGATAGCTGTCATTTATAACTCTGCAGGTTTGTGAATTACAGTGCCCCTGAGCTCCTTTCTTCAACTCGCTTTCTTGTGAGCTGGCCGCAACACCGCAGGATGGCTTCAGGCCCTAATCTGGTTCCGGCACGGCACGCTGAGCCTTTGGTTATTTCCTCTTCCTGGTGGGAAATGAGAGTTAAATTTGCCCGTCCAGACACCTCCAGCTAGTCTCTCATTGGTTCTCCCTATTCCTGTTCATTTCCGCAGAAATTGCACACTGGGCCAAACAGGAGGTTAAAGGCTCTGACTCTCCAAGTGGGGAGAGTGTTAGTAAAGCGTCTGGAATGTTGCACCCGAGTACCAGGGGAGGAAAACTGAGACATATTTGAACACGTCTCCCGATCACATGGTTGATCATACTCTGGGTTCCACATGCATGTTTTAGCTGAAGGAAGAATACCTTAAACCTGGAGAGTTGAGACCCGTGGAATGGGTACCATGCAATATGACTTCAAAGGGTCTTCATTTGCTCACCGAACCTCTCCAATCCTATCACTGCTGCGTTTATGCCCCTGTACACATGCTTGATTCTCTTTCGGAGACATAGCAATCCATAGGTTTTAAGATACTTACTAGTCAGGTACATTCTTAGGCGTTTAATATGCGGTGTTGAGTCCATTTCGTTGAGCAAGGAGTAGCTCTTGTCTATTCCATATTTGGCTTAAGGAACTTTATCTGTGCTCATTTCAATCTCTGGTTTTATGCAGCACCCCAACTCACCTTTCCCCTTAAGCAAGCATAAGTTGCTTTTCTAAATTTGAGACCCTGTTCTGTTCTGTAATTCAGTTCCTGTGTAGCCAAGTTTACATTCCGTGTATTACTGATATCTTATGATGTTTCTTTTTCTGTGTGACTTATTTCAGTTAGAATCATCATACCTGAATCCACTCATTGTGCTGCTAAGGGCCTGATGACATAGATTTCATTGCTGAGTGATATTGCTTTGTAAGTAAATACCACAACTTCTTTATCCATTTTTCACTTTCTGCGATGTTGAACTTGTACTGTAAACGAGGTTCTTGTAAACAGAGCCGTCCCAAACTTTGGGGTGGCTGTGTCTTTTTGATTTTAATTTCCCTAAGCTATAGGACCATAAGTGGAAGTGCCCTAGGCTCTGTTGCTTTGTTTTTTAGATGTTTCAGGAAACACCATACACTTCTCCCGAGTGTCTGTTGGCAATTTACATCCCGCCCATCAGCATAACAAGGCTCCCAGTTCTCCATGGCCTGTCCTGCCTTTCTGGATTTTACACTTTTTTCAGATGGCCCTTTTGACCGGGGGAAGTGAGACTTCATTGTAGTGCAGATTTCCTTTGCAAGCTTGCTTGGTTGGCCAAAAAGGGCGTATGCGTTTTTTCCTGAATATATTCAGGAAAAAACGCATACGCCCTTTTTGGCCAAGTGCATCATTGTGGACGTTCTGCCTCTTTTCCTATGCTTTCAATGCAATTCCAGTCTACCTCCTGAAATCGGTTTCCTGCAATTCTGCCCCGCTTTCAAGTCCTCTTGGCAGCCTTACTTCAGTCTATTTTTGGACGATAGCTGTCATTTATAACTCTGCAGGTTTGTGAATTACAGTGCCCCTGAGCTCCTTTCTTCAACTCGCTTTCTTGTGAGCTGGCCGCAACACCGCAGGATGGCTTCAGGCCCTAATCTGGTTCCGGCACGGCACGCTGAGCCTTTGGTTATTTCCTCTTCCTGGTGGGAAATGAGAGTTAAATTTGCCCGTCCAGACACCTCCAGCTAGTCTCTCATTGGTTCTCGCTATTCCTGTTCATCTTCCGCAGAAATTGCAAACTGGGCCAAACAGGAGGTTAAAGGGCTGACTCTCCAAGTGGGGAGAGTGTTAGTAAAGCGTCTGGAATGTTGCACCCGAGTACCAGGGGAGGAAAACTGAGACATATTTGAACACGTCTCCCGATCACATGGTTGATCATACTCTGGGTTCCACATGCATGTTTTAGCTGAAGGAAGAATACCTTAAACCTGGAGAGTTGAGACCCGTGGAATGGGTACCATGCAATATGACTTCAAAGGGTCTTCATTTGCTCACCGAACCTCTCCAATCCTATCACTGCTGCGTTTATGCCCCTGTACACATGCTTGATTCTCTTTCGGAGACATAGCAATCCATAGGTTTTAAGATACTTACTAGTCAGGTACATTCTTAGGCGTTTAATATGCGGTGTTGAGTCCATTTCGTTGAGCAAGGAGTAGCTCTTGTCTATTCCATATTTGGCTTAAGGAACTTTATCTGTGCTCATTTCAATCTCTGGTTTTATGCAGCACCCCAACTCACCTTTCCCCTTAAGCAAGCATAAGTTGGTTTTCTAAATTTGAGACCCTGTTCTGTTCTGTAATTCAGTTCCTGTGTAGCCAAGTTTACATTCCGTGTATTACTGATATCTTATGATGTTTCTTTTTCTGTGTGACTTATTTCAGTTAGAATCATCATACCTGAATCCACTCATTGTGCTGCTAAGGGCCTGATGACACAGATTTCATTGCTGAGTGATATTGCTTTGTAAGTAATACCACAACTTCTTTATCCATTTTTCACTTTCTGCGATGTTGAACTTGTACTGTAAACGAGGTTCTTGTAAACAGAGCCGTTCCAAACTTTGGGGTGGCTGTGTCTTTTTGATTTTAATTTCCCTAAGCTATAGGACCATAAGTGGAAGTGCCCTAGGCTCTGTTGCTTTGTTTTTTAGATGTTTCAGGAAACACCATACACTTCTCCCGAGTGTCTGTTGGCAATTTACATCCCGCCCATCAGC
>NW_022983385.1:127500-142500 GCF_011762595.2 Tursiops truncatus
TTCACTTTCTGCGATGTTGAACTTGTACTGTAAACGAGGTTCTTGTAAACAGAGGCGTCCCAAACTTTGGGGTGGCTGTGTCTTTTTGATTTTAATTTCCCTAAGCTATAGGACCATAAGTGGAAGTGCCCTAGGCTCTGTTGCTTTGTTTTTTAGATGTTTCAGGAAACACCATACACTTCTCCCGAGTGTCTGTTGGCAATTTACATCCCGCCCATCAGCATAACAAGGCTCCCAGTTCTCCATGGCCTGTCCTGCCTTTCTGGATTTTACACTTTTTTCAGATGGCCCTTTTGACCGGGGGGAAGTGAGACTTCATTGTAGTGCAGATTTCCTTTGCAAGCTTGCTTGGTTGGCCAAAAAGGGCGTATGCGTTTTTTCCTGAATATATTCAGGAAAAAACGCATACGCCCTTTTTGGCCAAGTGCATCATTGTGGACGTTCTGCCTCTTTTCCTATGCTTTCAATGCAATTCCAGTCTACCTCCTGAAATCGGTTTCCTGCAATTCTGCCCCGCTTTCAAGTCCTCTTGGCAGCCTTACTTCAGTCTATTTTTGGACGATAGCTGTCATTTATAACTCTGCAGGTTTGTGAATTACAGTGCCCCTGAGCTCCTTTCTTCAACTCGCTTTCTTGTGACCTGGCCGCAACACCGCAGGATGGCTTCAGGCCCTAATCTGGTTCCGGCACGGCACGCTGAGCCTTTGGTTAATTCCTCTTCCTGGTGGGAAATGAGAGTTAAATTTGCCCGTCCAGACACCTCCAGCTAGTCTCTCATTGGTTCTCGCTATTCCTGTTCATCTTCCGCAGAAATTGCAAACTGGGCCAAACAGGAGGTTAAAGGGACTGACTCTCCAAGTGGGGAGAGTGTTAGTAAAGCGTCTGGAATGTTGCACCCGAGTACCAGGGGAGGAAAACTGAGACATATTTGAACACGTCTCCCGATCACATGGTTGATCATACTCTAGGTTCCACATGCATGTTTTAGCTGAAGGAAGAATACCTTAAACCTGGGTAGTTGAAACCCGTGGAATGGGTACCATGCAATATGACTTCAAAGGGTCTTCATTTGCTCACCGAACCTCTCCAATCCTATCACTGCTGCGTTTATGCCCCTGTACACATGCTTGATTCTCTTTCGGAGACATAGCAATCCATAGGTTTTAAGATACTTACTAGTCAGGTACATTCTTAGGCGTTTAATATGCGGTGTTGAGTCCATTTCGTTGAGCAAGGAGTAGCTCTTGTCTATTCCATATTTGGCTTAAGGAACTTTATCTGTGCTCATTTCAATCTCTGGTTTTATGCAGCACCCCAACTCACCTTTACCCTTAAGCAAGCATAAGTTGGTTTTCTAATTTTGAGACCCTGTTCTGTTCTGTAATTCAGTTCCTGTGTAGCCAAGTTTACATTCCGTGTATTACTGATATCTTATGATGTTTCTTTTTCTGTGTGACTTATTTCAGTTAGAATCATCATACCTGAATCCACTCATTGTGCTGCTAAGGGCCTGATGACATAGATTTCATTGCTGAGTGATATTGCTTTGTAAGTAAATACCACAACTTCTTTATCCATTTTTCACTTTCTGCGATGTTGAACTTGTACTGTAAACGAGGTTCTTGTAAACAGAGCCGTTCCAAACTTTGGGGTGGCTGTGTCTTTTTGATTTTAATTTCCCTAAGCTATAGGACCATAAGTGGAAGTGCCCTAGGCTCTGTTGCTTTGTTTTTTAGATGTTTCAGGAAACACCATACACTTCTCCCGAGTGTCTGTTGGCAATTTACATCCCGCCCATCAGCATAACAAGGCTCCCAGTTCTCCATGGCCTGTCCTGCCTTTCTGGATTTTACACTTTTTTCAGATGGCCCTTTTGACCGGGGGAAGTGAGACTTCATTGTAGTGCAGATTTCCTTTGCAAGCTTGCTTGGTTGGCCAAAAAGGGCGTATGCGTTTTTTCCTGAATATATTCAGGAAAAAACGCATACGCCCTTTTTGGCCAAGTGCATCATTGTGGACGTTCTGCCTCTTTTCCTATGCTTTCAATGCAATTCCAGTCTACCTCCTGAAATCGGTTTCCTGCAATTCTGCCCCGCTTTCAAGTCCTCTTGGCAGCCTTACTTCAGTATATTTTTGGACGATAGCTGTCATTTATAACTCTGCAGGTTTGTGAATTACAGTGCCCCTGAGCTCCTTTCTTCAACTCGCTTTCTTTGAGCTGGCCGCAACACCGCAGGATGGCTTCAGGCCCTAATCTGGTTCCGGCACGGCACGCTGAGCCTTTGGTTATTTCCTCTTCCTGGTGGGAAATGAGAGTTAAATTTGCCCGTCCAGACACCTCCAGCTAGTCTCTCATTGGTTCTCGCTATTCCTGTTCATCTTCCGCAGAAATTGCAAACTGGGCCAAACAGGAGGTTAAAGGGCTGACTCTCCAAGTGGGGAGAGTGTTAGTAAAGCGTCTGGAATGTTGCACCCGAGTACCAGGGGAGGAAAACTGAGACATATTTGAACACGTCTCCCGTTCACATGGTTGATCATACTCTGGGTTCCACATGCATGTTTTAGCTGAAGGAAGAATACCTTAAACCTGGAGAGTTGAACCCGTGGAATGGGTACCATGCAATATGACTTCAAAGGGTCTTCATTTGCTCACCGAACCTCTCCAATCCTATCACTGCTGCGTTTATGCCCCTGTACACATGCTTGATTCTCTTTTGGAGACATAGCAATCCATAGGTTTTAAGATACTTACTAGTCAGGTACATTCTTAGGCGTTTAATATGCGGTGTTGAGTCCATTTCGTTGAGCAAGGAGTAGCTCTTGTCTATTCCATATTTGGCTTAAGGAACTTTATCTGTGCTCATTTCAATCTCTGGTTTTATGCAGCACCCCAACTCACCTTTCCCCTTAAGCAAGCATAAGTTGGTTTTCTAAATTTGAGACCCTGTTCTGTTCTGTAATTCAGTTCCTGTGTAGCCAAGTTTACATTCCGTGTATTACTGATATCTTATGATGTTTCTTTTTCTGTGTGACTTATTTCAGTTAGAATCATCATACCTGAATCCACTCATTGTGCTGCTAAGGGCCTGATGACATAGATTTCATTGCTGAGTGATATTGCTTTGTAAGTAAATACCACAACTTCTTTATCCATTTTTCACTTTCTGCGATGTTGAACTTGTACTGTAAACGAGGTTCTTGTAAACAGAGGCGTCCCAAACTTTGGGGTGGCTGTGTCTTTTTGATTTTAATTTCCCTAAGCTATAGGACCATAAGTGGAAGTGCCCTAGGCTCTGTTGCTTTGTTTTTTAGATGTTTCAGGAAACACCATACACTTCTCCCGAGTGTCTGTTGGCAATTTACATCCCGCCCATCAGCATAACAAGGCTCCCAGTTCTCCATGGCCTGTCCTGCCTTTCTGGATTTTACACTTTTTTCAGATGGCCCTTTTGACCGGGGGGAAGTGAGACTTCATTGTAGTGCAGATTTCCTTTGCAAGCTTGCTTGGTTGGCCAAAAAGGGCGTATGCGTTTTTTCCTGAATATATTCAGGAAAAAACGCATACGCCCTTTTTGGCCAAGTGCATCATTGTGGACGTTCTGCCTCTTTTCCTATGCTTTCAATGCAATTCCAGTCTACCTCCTGAAATCGGTTTCCTGCAATTCTGCCCCGCTTTCAAGTCCTCTTGGCAGCCTTACTTCAGTCTATTTTTGGACGATAGCTGTCATTTATAACTCTGCAGGTTTGTGAATTACAGTGCCCCTGAGCTCCTTTCTTCAACTCGCTTTCTTGTGACCTGGCCGCAACACCGCAGGATGGCTTCAGGCCCTAATCTGGTTCCGGCACGGCACGCTGAGCCTTTGGTTAATTCCTCTTCCTGGTGGGAAATGAGAGTTAAATTTGCCCGTCCAGACACCTCCAGCTAGCTCTCATTGGTTCTCACTATTCCTGTTCATCTTCCGCAGAAATTGCAAACTGGGCCAAACAGGAGGTTAGTGGGGAGAGTGTTAGTAAAGCGTCTGGAATGTTGCACCCGAGTACCAGGGGAGAAAACTGAGACATATTTGAACACGTCTCCCGATCACATGGTTGATCATACTCTAGGTTCCACATGCATGTTTTAGCTGAAGGAAGAATACCTTAAACCTGTGTAGTTGAAACCCGTGGAATGGGTACCATGCAATATGACTTCAAAGGGTCTTCATTTGCTCACCGAACCTCTCCAATCCTATCACTGCTGCGTTTATGCCCCTGTACACATGCTTGATTCTCTTTCGGAGACATAGCAATCCATAGGTTTTAAGATACTTACTAGTCAGGTACATTCTTAGGCGTTTAATATGCGGTGTTGAGTCCATTTCGTTGAGCAAGGAGTAGCTCTTGTCTATTCCATATTTGACTTAAGGAACTTTATCTGTGCTCATTTCAATCTCTGGTTTTATGCAGCACCCCAACTCACCTTACCCTTAAGCAAGCATAAGTTGGTTTTCTAAATTTGAGACCCTGTTCTGTTCTGTAATTCAGTTCCTGTGTAGCCAAGTTTACATTCCGTGTATTACTGATATCTTATGATGTTTCTTTTTCTGTGTGACTTATTTCAGTTAGAATCATCATACCTGAATCCACTCATTGTGCTGCAAGGGCCTGATGACATAGATTTCATTGCTGAGTGATATTGCTTTGTAAGTAAATACCACAACTTCTTTATCCATTTTTCACTTTCTGCGATGTTGAACTTGTACTGTAAACGAGGTTCTTGTAAACAGAGCCGTTCCAAACTTTGGGGTGGCTGTGTCTTTTTGATTTTAATTTCCCTAAGCTATAGGACCATAAGTGGAAGTGCCCTAGGCTCTGTTGCTTTGTTTTTTAGATGTTTCAGGAAACACCATACACTTCTCCCGAGTGTCTGTTGGCAATTTACATCCCGCCCATCAGCATAACAAGGCTCCCAGTTCTCCATGGCCTGTCCTGCCTTTCTGGATTTTACACTTTTTTCAGATGGCCCTTTTGACCGGGGGAAGTGAGACTTCATTGTAGTGCAGATTTCCTTTGCAAGCTTGCTTGGTTGGCCAAAAAGGGCGTATGCGTTTTTTCCTGAATATATTCAGGAAAAAACGCATACGCCCTTTTTGGCCAAGTGCATCATTGTGGACGTTCTGCCTCTTTTCCTATGCTTTCAATGCAATTCCAGTCTACCTCCTGAAATCGGTTTCCTGCAATTCTGCCCCGCTTTCAAGTCCTCTTGGCAGCCTTACTTCAGTCTATTTTTGGACGATAGCTGTCATTTATAACTCTGCAGGTTTGTGAATTACAGTGCCCCTGAGCTCCTTTCTTCAACTCGCTTTCTTTTGAGCTGGCCGCAACACCGCAGGATGGCTTCAGGCCCTAATCTGGTTCCGGCACGGCACGCTGAGCCTTTGGTTATTTCCTCTTCCTGGTGGGAAATGAGAGTTAAATTTGCCCGTCCAGACACCTCCAGCTAGCCTCTCATTGGTTCTCGCTATTCCTGTTCATCTTCCGCAGAAATTGCAAACTGGGCCAAACAGGAGGTTAAAGGACTGACTCTCCAAGTGGGGAGAGTGTTAGTAAAGCGTCTGGAATGTTGCACCCGAGTACCAGGGGAGGAAAACTGAGACATATTTGAACACGTCTCCCGATCACATGGTTGATCATACTCTGGGTTCCACATGCATGTTTTAGCTGAAGGAAGAATACCTTAAACCTGGGAGTTGAAACCCGTGGAATGGGTACCATGCAATATGACTTCAAAGGGTCTTCATTTGCTCACCGAACCTCTCCAATCCTATCACTGCTGCGTTTATGCCCCTGTACACATGCTTGATTCTCTTTCGGAGACATAGCAATCCATAGGTTTTAAGATACTTACTAGTCAGGTACATTCTTAGGCGTTTAATATGCGGTGTTGAGTCCATTTCGTTGAGCAAGGAGTAGCTCTTGTCTATTCCATATTTGGCTTAAGGAACTTTATCTGTGCTCATTTCAATCTCTGGTTTTATGCAGCACCCCAACTCACCTTTACCCTTAAGCAAGCATAAGTTGGTTTTCTAAATTTGAGACCCTGTTCTGTTCTGTAATTCAGTTCCTGTGTAGCCAAGTTTACATTCCGTGTATTACTGATATCTTATGATGTTTCTTTTTCTGTGTGACTTATTTCAGTTAGAATCATCATACCTGAATCCACTCATTGTGCTGCTAAGGGCCTGATGACATAGATTTCATTGCTGAGTGATATTGCTTTGTAAGTAATACCACAACTTCTTTATCCATATTTCACTTTCTGCGATGTTGAACTTGTACTGTAAACGAGGTTCTTGTAAACAGAGGCGTTCCAAACTTTGGGGTGGCTGTGCCTTTTTGATTTCAATTTCCCTTAGCTATAGGACCATAAGTGGAAGTGCCCTAGGCTCTGTTGCTTTGTTTTTTAGATGTTTCAGGAAACACCATACACTTCTCCCGAGTGTCTGTTGGCAATTTACATCCCGCCCATCAGCATAACAAGGCTCCCAGTTCTCCATGGCCTGTCCTGCCTTTCTGGATTTTACACTTTTTTCAGATGGCCCTTTTGACCGGGGGAAGTGAGACTTCATTGTAGTGCAGATTTCCTTTGCAAGCTTGCTTGGTTGGCCAAAAAGGGCGTATGCGTTTTTTCCTGAATATATTCAGGAAAAAACGCATACGCCCTTTTTGGCCAAGTGCATCATTGTGGACGTTCTGCCTCTTTTCCTATGCTTTCAATGCAATTCCAGTCTACCTCCTGAAATCGGTTTCCTGCAATTCTGCCCCGCTTTCAAGTCCTCTTGGCAGCCTTACTTCAGTCTATTTTTGGACGATAGCTGTCATTTATAACTCTGCAGGTTTGTGAATTACAGTGCCCCTGAGCTCCTTTCTTCAACTCGCTTTCTTGTGAGCTGGCCGCAACACCGCAGGATGGCTTCAGGCCCTAATCTGGTTCCGGCACGGCACGCTGAGCCTTTGGTTAATTCCTCTTCCTGGTGGGAAATGAGAGTTAAATTTGCCCGTCCAGACACCTCCAGCTAGCCTCTCATTGGTTCTCGCTATTCCTGTTCATCTTCCGCAGAAATTGCAAACTGGGCCAAACAGGAGGTTAAAGGGACTGACTCTCCAAGTGGGGAGAGTGTTAGTAAAGCGTCTGGAATGTTGCACCCGAGTACCAGGGGAGGAAAACTGAGACATATTTGAACACGTCTCCCGATCACATGGTTGATCATACTCTGGGTTCCACATGCATGTTTTAGCTGAAGGAAGAATACCTTAAACCTGGAGAGTTGAACCCGTGGAATGGGTACCATGCAATATGACTTCAAAGGGTCTTCATTTGCTCACCGAACCTCTCCAATCCTATCACTGCTGCGTTTATGCCCCTGTACACATGCTTGATTCTCTTTTGGAGACATAGCAATCCATAGGTTTTAAGATACTTACTAGTCAGGTACATTCTTAGGCGTTTAATATGGGTGTTGAGTCCATTTCGTTGAGCAAGGAGTAGCTCTTGTCTATTCCATATTTGGCTTAAGGAACTTTATCTGTGCTCATTTCAATCTCTGGTTTTATGCAGCACCCCAACTCACCTTTCCCCTTAAGCAAGCATAAGTTGGTTTTCTAAATTTGAGACCCTGTTCTGTTTTGTAATTCAGTTCCTGTGTAGCCAAGTTTACATTCCGTGTATTACTGATATCTTATGATGTTTCTTTTTCTGTGTGACTTATTTCAGTTAGAATCATCATACCTGAATCCACTCATTGTGCTGCTAAGGGCCTGATGACATAGATTTCATTGCTGAGTGATATTGCTTTGTAAGTAAATACCACAACTTCTTTATCCATTTTTCACTTTCTGCGATGTTGAACTTGTACTGTAAACGAGGTTCTTGTAAACAGAGCCGTCCCAAACTTTGGGGTGGCTGTGTCTTTTTGATTTTAATTTCCCTAAGCTATAGGACCATAAGTGGAAGTGCCCTAGGCTCTGTTGCTTTGTTTTTTAGATGTTTCAGGAAACACCATACACTTCTCCCAAGTGTCTGTTGGCAATTTACATCCCGCCCATCAGCATAACAAGGCTCCCAGTTCTCCATGGCCTGTCCTGCCTTTCTGGATTTTACACTTTTTTCAGATGGCCCTTTTGACCGGGGGGAAGTGAGACTTCATTGTAGTGCAGATTTCCTTTGCAAGCTTGCTTGGTTGGCCAAAAAGGGCGTATGCGTTTTTTCCTGAATATATTCAGGAAAAAACGCATACGCCCTTTTTGGCCAAGTGCATCATTGTGGACGTTCTGCCTCTTTTCCTATGCTTTCAATGCAATTCCAGTCTACCTCCTGAAATCGGTTTCCTGCAATTCTGCCCCGCTTTCAAGTCCTCTTGGCAGCCTTACTTCAGTCTATTTTTGGACGATAGCTGTCATTTATAACTCTGCAGGTTTGTGAATTACAGTGCCCCTGAGCTCCTTTCTTCAACTCGCTTTCTTGTGACCTGGCCGCAACACCGCAGGATGGCTTCAGGCCCTAATCTGGTTCCGGCACGGCACGCTGAGCCTTTGGTTATTTCCTCTTCCTGGTGGGAAATGAGAGTTAAATTTGCCCGTCCAGACACCTCCAGCTAGCCTCTCATTGGTTCTCGCTATTCCTGTTCATCTTCCGCAGAAATTGCAAACTGGGCCAAACAGGAGGTTAAAGGCGCTGACTCTCCAAGTGGGGAAGTGTTAGTAAAGCGTCTGGAATGTTGCACCCGAGTACCAGCGTATGAAAACTGAGACATATTTGAACACGTCTCCCGATCACATGGTTGATCATACTCTAGGTTCCACATGCATGTTTTAGCTGAAGGAAGAATACCTTAAACCTGGGTAGTTGAAACCCGTGGAATGGGTACCATGCAATATGACTTCAAAGGGTCTTCATTTGCTCACCGAACCTCTCCAATCCTATCACTGCTGCGTTTATGCCCCTGTACACATGCTTGATTCTCTTTCGGAGACATAGCAATCCATAGGTTTTAAGATACTTACTAGTCAGGTACATTCTTAGGCGTTTAATATGCGGTGTTGAGTCCATTTCGTTGAGCAAGGAGTAGCTCTTGTCTATTCCATATTTGGCTTAAGGAACTTTATCTGTGCTCATTTCAATCTCTGGTTTTATGCAGCACCCCAACTCACCTTTCCCCTTAAGCAAGCATAAGTTGGTTTTCTAAATTTGAGACCCTGTTCTGTTCTGTAATTCAGTTCCTGTGTAGCCAAGTTTACATTCCGTGTATTACTGATATCTTATGATGTTTCTTTTTCTGTGTGACTTATTTCAGTTAGAATCATCATACCTGAATCCACTCATTGTGCTGCTAAGGGCCTGATGACATAGATTTCATTGCTGAGTGATATTGCATTGTAAGTAAATACCACAACTTCTTTATCCATTTTTCACTTTCTGCGATGTTGAACTTGTACTGTAAACGAGGTTCTTGTAAACAGAGGCGTCCCAAACTTTGGGGTGGCTGTGTCTTTTTGATTTTAATTTCCCTAAGCTATAGGACCATAAGTGGAAGTGCCCTAGGCTCTGTTGCTTTGTTTTTTAGATGTTTCAGGAAACACCATACACTTCTCCCGAGTGTCTGTTGGCAATTTACATCCCGCCCATCAGCATAACAAGGCTCCCAGTTCTCCATGGCCTGTCCTGCCTTTCTGGATTTTACACTTTTTTCAGATGGCCCTTTTGACCGGGGGAAGTGAGACTTCATTGTAGTGCAGATTTCCTTTGCAAGCTTGCTTGGTTGGCCAAAAAGGGCGTATGCGTTTTTTCCTGAATATATTCAGGAAAAAACGCATACGCCCTTTTTGGCCAAGTGCATCATTGTGGACGTTCTGCCTCTTTTCCTATGCTTTCAATGCAATTCCAGTCTACCTCCTGAAATCGGTTTCCTGCAATTCTGCCCCGCTTTCAAGTCCTCTTGGCAGCCTTACTTCAGTCTATTTTTGGACGATAGCTGTCATTTATAACTCTGCAGGTTTGTGAATTACAGTGCCCCTGAGCTCCTTTCTTCAACTCGCTTTCTTGTGACTGGCCGCAACACCGCAGGATGGCTTCAGGCCCTAATCTGGTTCCGGCACGGCACGCTGAGCCTTTGGTTATTTCCTCTTCCTGGTGGGAAATGAGAGTTAAATTTGCCCGTCCAGACACCTCCAGCTAGCCTCTCATTGGTTCTCGCTATTCCTGTTCATCTTCCGCAGAAATTGCAAACTGGGCCAAACAGGAGGTTAAAGGGACTGACTCTCCAAGTGGGGAGAGTGTTAGTAAAGCGTCTGGAATGTTGCACCCGAGTACCAGGGAGGAAAACTGAGACATATTTGAACACGTCTCCCGATCACATGGTTGATCATACTCTGGGTTCCACATGCATGTTTTAGCTGAAGGAAGAATACCTTAAACCTGGGTAGTTGAAACCCGTGGAATGGGTACCAGGCAATATGACTTCAAAGGGTCTTCATTTGCTCACCGAACCTCTCCAATCCTATCACTGCTGCGTTTATGCCCCTGTACACATGCTTGATTCTCTTTTGGAGACATAGCAATCCATAGGTTTTAAGATACTTACTAGTCAGGTACATTCTTAGGCGTTTAATATGCGGTGTTGAGTCCCTTTCGTTGAGCAAGGAGTAGCTCTTGTCTATTCCATATTTGGCTTAAGGAACTTTATCTGTGCTCATTTCAATCTCTGGTTTTATGCAGCACCCCAACTCCCCTTTCCCCTTAAGCAAGCATAAGTTGGTTTTCTAAATTTGAGACCCTGTTCTGTGTTGTAATTCAGTTCCTGTGTAGCCAAGTTTACATTCCGTGTATTACTGATATCTTATGATGTTTCTTTTTTCTGTGTGACTTATTTCAGTTAGAATCATCAGTACCTGAATCCACTCATTAGTGCTGCTACGGGCCTGATGACACTAGATTTCATTGCTGAGTGATAATTGCTTGTAATGTAAGTACCACAACTTCTTTATCCATTTTTCACTTTCTGCGATGTTGAACTTGTACTGTAAACGAGGTTCTTGTAAACAGAGCGTTCCAAACTTTGGGGTGGCTGTGTCTTTTTGATTTTAATTTCCCTAAGCTATAGGACCATAAGTGGAAGTGCCCTAGGCTCTGTTGCTTTGTTTTTTAGATGTTTCAGGAAACACCATACACTTCTCCCGAGTGTCTGTTGGCAATTTACATCCCGCCCATCAGCATAACAAGGCTCCCAGTTCTCCATGGCCTGTCCTGCCTTTCTGGATTTTACACTTTTTTCAGATGGCCCTTTTGACCGGGGGGAAGTGAGACTTCATTGTAGTGCAGATTTCCTTTGCAAGCTTGCTTGGTTGGCCAAAAAGGGCGTATGCGTTTTTTCCTGAATATATTCAGGAAAAAACGCATACGCCCTTTTTGGCCAAGTGCATCATTGTGGACGTTCTGCCTCTTTTCCTATGCTTTCAATGCAATTCCAGTCTACCTCCTGAAATCGGTTTCCTGCATTCTGCCCCGCTTTCAAGTCCTCTTGGCAGCCTTACTTCAGTCTATTTTTGGACGATAGCTGTCATTTATAACTCTGCAGGTTGGTGAATTACAGTGCCCCTGAGCTCCTTTCTTCAACTCGCTTTCTTTGAGCTGGCCGCAACACCGCAGGATGTCTTCAGGCCCTAATCTGGTTCTGGCACGGCACGCTGAGCCTTTGGTTAATTCCTCTTCCTGGTGGGAAATGAGAGTTAAATTTGCCCATCCAGACACCTCCAGCTAGCCTCTCATTGGTTCTCGCTATTCCTGTTCATCTTCCACAGAAATTGCAAACTGGGCCAAACAGGAGGTTAAAGGGACTGACTCTCCAAGTCGGGGAGAGTGTTAGTAAAGCGTCTGGAATGTTGCACCCGAGTACCAGGGTACGAAAACTGAGACATATTTGAACACGTCTCCCGATCACATGGTTGATCATACTCTAGGTTCCACATGCATGTTTTAGCTGAAGGAAGAATACCTTAAACCTGGGTAGTTGAAACCCGTGGAATGGGTACCATGCAATATGACTTCAAAGGGTCTTCATTTGCTCACCGAACCTCTCCAATCCTATCACTGCTGCGTTTATGCCCCTGTACACATGCTTGATTCTCTTTCGGAGACATAGCAATCCATAGGTTTTAAGATTACTTACTAGTCAGGTACATTCTTAGGCGTTTAATATGCGGTGTTGAGTCCATTTCGTTGAGCAAGGAGTAGCTCTTGTCTATTCCATATTTGGCTTAAGGAACTTTATCTGTGCTCATTTCAATCTCTGGTTTTATGCAGCACCCCAACTCACCTTTCCCCTTAAGCAAGCATAAGTTGGTTTTCTAAATTTGAGACCCTGTTCTGTTCTGTAATTCAGTTCCTGTGTAGCCAAGTTTACATTCCGTGTATTACTGATATCTTATGATGTTTCTTTTTCTGTGTGACTTATTTCAGTTAGAATCATCATACCTGAATCCACTCATTGTGCTGCTAAGGGCCTGATGACATAGATTTCATTGCTGAGTGATACTGCATTGTACGTAAGTACCACAAGTTCTTTATCCATTTTTCACTTTCTTGATATTGAACTTGTATGGTAAACGAGGTTCTTGTAAACAGAGGCGTCCCAAACTTTGGGGTGGCTGTGTCTTTTTGATTTTAATTTCCCTAAGCTATAGGACCATAAGTGGAAGTGCCCTAGGCTCTGTTGCTTTGTTTTTTAGATGTTTCAGGAAACACCATACACTTCTCCCGAGTGTCTGTTGGCAATTTACATCCCGCCCATCAGCATAACAAGGCTCCCAGTTCTCCATGGCCTGTCCTGCCTTTCTGGATTTTACACTTTTTTCAGATGGCCCTTTTGACCGGGGGGAAGTGAGACTTCATTGTAGTGCAGATTTCCTTTGCAAGCTTGCTTGGTTGGCCAAAAAGGGCGTATGCGTTTTTTTCCTGAATATATTCAGGAAAAAACGCATACGCCCTTTTTGGCCAAGTGCATCATTGTGGACGTTCTGCCTCTTTTCCTATGCTTTCAATGCAATTCCAGTCTACCTCCTGAAATCGGTTTCCTGCAATTCTGCCCCGCTTTCAAGTCCTCTTGGCAGCCTTACTTCAGTCTATTTTTGGACGATAGCTGTCATTTATAACTCTGCAGGTTTGTGAATTACAGTGCCCCTGAGCTCCTTTCTTCAACTCGCTTTCTTGTGACCTGGCCGCAACACCGCAGGATGGCTTCAGGCCCTAATCTGGTTCCGGCACGGCACGCTGAGCCTTTGGTTAATTCCTCTTCCTGGTGGGAAATGAGAGTTAAATTTGCCCGTCCAGACACCTCCAGCTAGTCTCTCATTGGTTCTCGCTATTCCTGTTCATCTTCCGCAGAAATTGCAAACTGGGCCAAACAGGAGGTTAAAGGCGACTGACTCTCCAAGTGGGGAGAGTGTTAGTAAAGCGTCTGGAATGTTGCACCCGAGTACCAGGGGACGGAAAACTGAGACATATTTGAACACGTCTCCCGATCACATGGTTGATCATACTCTGGGTTCCACATGCATGTTTTAGCTGAAGGAAGAATACCTTAAACCTGGGTAGTTGAAACCCGTGGAATGGGTACCATGCAATATGACTTCAAAGGGTCTTCATTTGCTCACCGAACCTCTCCAATCCTATCACTGCTGCGTTTATGCCCCTGTACACATGCTTGATTCTCTTTCGGAGACATAGCAATCCATAGGTTTTAAGATACTTACTAGTCAGGTACATTCTTAGGCGTTTAATATGCGGTGTTGAGTCCATTTCGTTGAGCAAGGAGTAGCTCTTGTCTATTCCATATTTGGCTTAAGGAACTTTATCTGTGCTCATTTCAATCTCTGGTTTTATGCAGCACCCCAACTCACCTTTCCCCTTAAGCAAGCATAAGTTGGTTTTCTAACTTTGAGACCCTGTTCTGTTCTGTAATTCAGTTCCTGTGTAGCCAAGTTTACATTCCGTGTATTACTGATATCTTATGATGTTTCTTTTTCTGTGTGACTTATTTCAGTTAGAATCATCATACCTGAATCCACTCATTGTGCTGCTAAGGGCCTGATGACATAGATTTCATTGCTGAGTGATATTGCTTTGTAAGTAAGTACCACAACTTCTTTATCCATTTTTCACTTTCTGCGATGTTGAACTTGTACTGTAAACGAGGTTCTTGTAAACAGAGGCGTCCCAAACTTTGGGGTGGCTGTGTCTTTTTGATTTTAATTTCCCTAAGCTATAGGACCATAAGTGGAAGGGCCCTAGGCTCTGTTGCTTTGTTTTTTAGATGTTTCAGGAAACACCATACACTTCTCCCGAGTGTCTTTTGGCAATTTACATCCCGCCCATCAGCATAACAAGGCTCCCAGTTCTCCATGGCCTGTCCTGCCTTTCTGGATTTTACACTTTTTTCAGATGGCCCTTTTGACCGCGGGGAAGTGAGACTTCATTGTAGTGCAGATTTCCTTTGCAAGCTTGCTTGGTTGGCCAAAAAGGGCGTATGCGTTTTTTCCTGAATATATTCAGGAAAAAACGCATACGCCCTTTTTGGCCAAGTGCATCATTGTGGACGTTCTGCCTCTTTTCCTATGCTTTCAATGCAATTCCAGTCTACCTCCTGAAATCGGTTTCCTGCAATTCTGCCCCGCTTTCAAGTCCTCTTGGCAGCCTTACTTCAGTCTATTTTTGGACGATAGCTGTCATTTATAACTCTGCAGGTTTGTGAATTACAGTGCCCCTGAGCTCCTTTCTTCAACTCGCTTTCTTGTGAGCTGGCCGCAACACCGCAGGATGGCTTCAGGCCCTAATCTGGTTCCGGCACGGCACGCTGAGCCTTTGGTTAATTCCTCTTCCTGGTGGGAAATGAGAGTTAAATTTGCCCGTCCAGACACCTCCAGCTAGTCTCTCATTGGTTCTCGCTATTCCTGTTCATCTTCCGCAGA
>NW_022983385.1:150000-217590 GCF_011762595.2 Tursiops truncatus
CCAGCTAGTCTCTCATTGGTTCTCGCTATTCCTGTTCATCTTCCGCAGAAATTGCAAACTGGGCCAAACAGGAGGTTAAAGGCGCTGACTCTCCAAGTGGGGAGAGTGTTAGTAAAGCGTCTGGAATGTTGCACCCGAGTACCAGGGGAGGAAAACTGAGACATATTTGAACACGTCTCCCGTTCACATGGTTGATCATACTCTGGGTTCCACATGCATGTTTTAGCTGAAGGAAGAATACCTTAAACCTGGAGAGTTGAAACCCGTGGAATGGGTACCATGCAATATGACTTCAAAGGGTCTTCATTTGCTCACCGAACCTCTCCAATCCTATCACTGCTGCGTTTATGCCCCTGTACACATGCTTGATTCTCTTTCGGAGACATAGCAATCCATAGGTTTTAAGATACTTACTAGTCAGGTACATTCTTAGGCGTTTAATATGCGGTGTTGAGTCCATTTCGTTGAGCAAGGAGTAGCTCTTGTCTATTCCATATTTGGCTTAAGGAACTTTATCTGTGCTCATTTCAATCTCTGGTTTTATGCAGCACCCCAACTCACCTTTCCCCTTAAGCAAGCATAAGTTGGTTTTCTAAATTTGAGACCCTGTTCTGTTCTGTAATTCAGTTCCTGTGTAGCCAAGTTTACATTCCGTGTATTACTGATATCTTATGATGTTTCTTTTTCTGTGTGACTTATTTCAGTTAGAATCATCATACCTGAATCCACTCATTGTGCTGCTAAGGGCCTGATGACATAGATTTCATTGCTGAGTGATATTGCTTTGTAAGTAAATACCACAACTTCTTTATCCATTTTTCACTTTCTGCGATGTTGAACTTGTACTGTAAACGAGGTTCTTGTAAACAGAGCCGTCCCAAACTTTGGGGTGGCTGTGTCTTTTTGATTTTAATTTCCCTAAGCTATAGGACCATAAGTGGAAGTGCCCTAGGCTCTGTTGCTTTGTTTTTTAGATGTTTCAGGAAACACCATACACTTCTCCCGAGTGTCTGTTGGCAATTTACATCCCGCCCATCAGCATAACAAGGCTCCCAGTTCTCCATGGCCTGTCCTGCCTTTCTGGATTTTACACTTTTTTCAGATGGCCCTTTTGACCGGGGGGAAGTGAGACTTCATTGTAGTGCAGATTTCCTTTGCAAGCTTGCTTGGTTGGCCAAAAAGGGCGTATGCGTTTTTTCCTGAATATATTCAGGAAAAAACGCATACGCCCTTTTTGGCCAAGTGCATCATTGTGGACGTTCTGCCTCTTTTCCTATGCTTTCAATGCAATTCCAGTCTACCTCCTGAAATCGGTTTCCTGCAATTCTGCCCCGCTTTCAAGTCCTCTTGGCAGCCTTACTTCAGTATATTTTTGGACGATAGCTGTCATTTATAACTCTGCAGGTTTGTGAATTACAGTGCCCCTGAGCTCCTTTCTTCAACTCGCTTTCTTGTGACCTGGCCGCAACACCGCAGGATGGCTTCAGGCCCTAATCTGGTTCCGGCACGGCACGCTGAGCCTTTGGTTAATTCCTCTTCCTGGTGGGAAATGAGAGTTAAATTTGCCCGTCCAGACACCTCCAGCTAGTCTCTCATTGGTTCTCGCTATTCCTGTTCATCTTCCGCAGAAATTGCAAACTGGGCCAAACAGGAGGTTAAAGGGACTGACTCTCCAAGTGGGGAGAGTGTTAGTAAAGCGTCTGGAATGTTGCACCCGAGTACCAGGGGAGGAAAACTGAGACATATTTGAACACGTCTCCCGTTCACATGGTTGATCATACTCTGGGTTCCACATGCATGTTTTAGCTGAAGGAAGAATACCTTAAACCTGGGAGTTGAAACCCGTGGAATGGGTACCATGCAATATGACTTCAAAGGGTCTTCATTTGCTCACCGAACCTCTCCAATCCTATCACTGCTGCGTTTATGCCCCTGTACACATGCTTGATTCTCTTTCGGAGACATAGCAATCCATAGGTTTTAAGATACTTACTAGTCAGGTACATTCTTAGGCGTTTAATATGCGGTGTTGAGTCCATTTCGTTGAGCAAGGAGTAGCTCTTGTCTATTCCATATTTGGCTTAAGGAACTTTATCTGTGCTCATTTCAATCTCTGGTTTTATGCAGCACCCCAACTCACCTTTACCCTTAAGCAAGCATAAGTTGGTTTTCTAAATTTGAGACCCTGTTCTGTTCTGTAATTCAGTTCCTGTGTAGCCAAGTTTACATTCCGTGTATTACTGATATCTTATGATGTTTCTTTTTCTGTGTGACTTATTTCAGTTAGAATCATCATACCTGAATCCACTCATTGTGCTGCTAAGGGCCTGATGACATAGATTTCATTGCTGAGTGATATTGCTTTGTAAGTAAATACCACAACTTCTTTATCCATTTTTCACTTTCTGCGATGTTGAACTTGTACTGTAAACGAGGTTCTTGTAAACAGAGCCGTTCCAAACTTTGGGGTGGCTGTGTCTTTTTGATTTTAATTTCCCTAAGCTATAGGACCATAAGTGGAAGTGCCCTAGGCTCTGTTGCTTTGTTTTTTAGATGTTTCAGGAAACACCATACACTTCTCCCGAGTGTCTGTTGGCAATTTACATCCCGCCCATCAGCATAACAAGGCTCCCAGTTCTCCATGGCCTGTCCTGCCTTTCTGGATTTTACACTTTTTTCAGATGGCCCTTTTGACCGGGGGGAAGTGAGACTTCATTGTAGTGCAGATTTCCTTTGCAAGCTTGCTTGGTTGGCCAAAAAGGGCGTATGCGTTTTTTCCTGAATATATTCAGGAAAAAACGCATACGCCCTTTTTGGCCAAGTGCATCATTGTGGACGTTCTGCCTCTTTTCCTATGCTTTCAATGCAATTCCAGTCTACCTCCTGAAATCGGTTTCCTGCAATTCTGCCCCGCTTTCAAGTCCTCTTGGCAGCCTTACTTCAGTCTATTTTTGGACGATAGCTGTCATTTATAACTCTGCAGGTTTGTGAATTACAGTGCCCCTGAGCTCCTTTCTTCAACTCGCTTTCTTGTGACCTGGCCGCAACACGGCAGGATGGCTTCAGGCCCTAATCTGGTTCCGGCACGGCACGCTGAGCCTTTGGTTAATTCCTCTTCCTGGTGGGAAATGAGAGTTAAATTTGCCCGTCCAGACACCTCCAGCTAGTCTCTCATTGGTTCTCGCTATTCCTGTTCATCTTCCGCAGAAATTGCAAACTGGGCCAAACAGGAGGTTAAAGGGACTGACTCTCCAAGTGGGGAGAGTGTTAGTAAAGCGTCTGGAATGTTGCACCCGAGTACCAGGGGAGGAAAACTGAGACATATTTGAACACGTCTCCCGATCACATGGTTGATCATACTCTGGGTTCCACATGCATGTTTTAGCTGAAGGAAGAATACCTTAAACCTGGGAGTTGAAACCCGTGGAATGGGTACCATGCAATATGACTTCAAAGGGTCTTCATTTGCTCACCGAACCTCTCCAATCCTATCACTGCTGCGTTTATGCCCCTGTACACATGCTTGATTCTCTTTCGGAGACATAGCAATCCATAGGTTTTAAGATACTTACTAGTCAGGTACATTCTTAGGCGTTTAATATGCGGTGTTGAGTCCATTTCGTTGAGCAAGGAGTAGCTCTTGTCTATTCCATATTTGGCTTAAGGAACTTTATCTGTGCTCATTTCAATCTCTGGTTTTATGCAGCACCCCAACTCACCTTTCCCCTTAAGCAAGCATAAGTTGGTTTTCTAAATTTGAGACCCTGTTCTGTTCTGTAATTCAGTTCCTGTGTAGCCAAGTTTACATTCCGTGTATTACTGATATCTTATGATGTTTCTTTTTCTGTGTGACTTATTTCAGTTAGAATCATCATACCTGAATCCACTCATTGTGCTGCTAAGGGCCTGATGACATAGATTTCATTGCTGAGTGATATTGCTTTGTAAGTAAATACCACAACTTCTTTATCCATTTTTCACTTTCTGCGATGTTGAACTTGTACTGTAAACGAGGTTCTTGTAAACAGAGCCGTCCCAAACTTTGGGGTGGCTGTGTCTTTTTGATTTTAATTTCCCTAAGCTATAGGACCATAAGTGGAAGTGCCCTAGGCTCTGTTGCTTTGTTTTTTAGATGTTTCAGGAAACACCATACACTTCTCCCGAGTGTCTGTTGGCAATTTACATCCCGCCCATCAGCATAACAAGGCTCCCAGTTCTCCATGGCCTGTCCTGCCTTTCTGGATTTTACACTTTTTTCAGATGGCCCTTTTGACCGGGGGGAAGTGAGACTTCATTGTAGTGCAGATTTCCTTTGCAAGCTTGCTTGGTTGGCCAAAAAGGGCGTATGCGTTTTTTCCTGAATATATTCAGGAAAAAACGCATACGCCCTTTTTGGCCAAGTGCATCATTGTGGACGTTCTGCCTCTTTTCCTATGCTTTCAATGCAATTCCAGTCTACCTCCTGAAATCGGTTTCCTGCAATTCTGCCCCGCTTTCAAGTCCTCTTGGCAGCCTTACTTCAGTCTATTTTTGGACGATAGCTGTCATTTATAACTCTGCAGGTTTGTGAATTACAGTGCCCCTGAGCTCCTTTCTTCAACTCGCTTTCTTGTGAGCTGGCCGCAACACCGCAGGATGGCTTCAGGCCCTAATCTGGTTCCGGCACGGCACGCTGAGCCTTTGGTTAATTCCTCTTCCTGGTGGGAAATGAGAGTTAAATTTGCCCGTCCAGACACCTCCAGCTAGTCTCTCATTGGTTCTCGCTATTCCTGTTCATCTTCCGCAGAAATTGCAAACTGGGCCAAACAGGAGGTTAAAGGGCTGACTCTCCAAGTGGGGAGAGTGTTAGTAAAGCGTCTGGAATGTTGCACCCGAGTACCAGGGGAGGAAAACTGAGACATATTTGAACACGTCTCCCGATCACATGGTTGATCATACTCTGGGTTCCACATGCATGTTTTAGCTGAAGGAAGAATACCTTAAACCTGGGAGTTGAAACCCGTGGAATGGGTACCATGCAATATGACTTCAAAGGGTCTTCATTTGCTCACCGAACCTCTCCAATCCTATCACTGCTGCGTTTATGCCCCTGTACACATGCTTGATTCTCTTTCGGAGACATAGCAATCCATAGGTTTTAAGATACTTACTAGTCAGGTACATTCTTAGGCGTTTAATATGCGGTGTTGAGTCCATTTCGTTGAGCAAGGAGTAGCTCTTGTCTATTCCATATTTGGCTTAAGGAACTTTATCTGTGCTCATTTCAATCTCTGGTTTTATGCAGCACCCCAACTCACCTTTCCCCTTAAGCAAGCATAAGTTGGTTTTCTAAATTTGAGACCCTGTTCTGTTCTGTAATTCAGTTCCTGTGTAGCCAAGTTTACATTCCGTGTATTACTGATATCTTATGATGTTTCTTTTTCTGTGTGACTTATTTCAGTTAGAATCATCATACCTGAATCCACTCATTGTGATGCTAAGGGCCTGATGACATAGATTTCATTGCTGAGTGATATTGCTTTGTAAGTAAATACCACAACTTCTTTATCCATTTTTCACTTTCTGCGATGTTGAACTTGTACTGTAAACGAGGTTCTTGTAAACAGAGCCGTCCAAACTTTGGGGTGGCTGTGTCTTTTTGATTTTAATTTCCCTAAGCTATAGGACCATAAGTGGAAGTGCCCTAGGCTCTGTTGCTTTGTTTTTTAGATGTTTCAGGAAACACCATACACTTCTCCCGAGTGTCTGTTGGCAATTTACATCCCGCCCATCAGCATAACAAGGCTCCCAGTTCTCCATGGCCTGTCCTGCCTTTCTGGATTTTACACTTTTTTCAGATGGCCCTTTTGACCGGGGGGAAGTGAGACTTCATTGTAGTGCAGATTTCCTTTGCAAGCTTGCTTGGTTGGCCAAAAAGGGCGTATGCGTTTTTTCCTGAATATATTCAGGAAAAAACGCATACGCCCTTTTTGGCCAAGTGCATCATTGTGGACGTTCTGCCTCTTTTCCTATGCTTTCAATGCAATTCCAGTCTACCTCCTGAAATCGGTTTCCTGCAATTCTGCCCCGCTTTCAAGTCCTCTTGGCAGCCTTACTTCAGTCTATTTTTGGACGATAGCTGTCATTTATAACTCTGCAGGTTTGTGAATTACAGTGCCCCTGAGCTCCTTTCTTCAACTCGCTTTCTTGTGACCTGGCCGCAACACCGCAGGATGGCTTCAGGCCCTAATCTGGTTCCGGCACGGCACGCTGAGCCTTTGGTTAATTCCTCTTCCTGGTGGGAAATGAGAGTTAAATTTGCCCGTCCAGACACCTCCAGCTAGCCTCTCATTGGTTCTCGCTATTCCTGTTCATCTTCCGCAGAAATTGCAAACTGGGCCAAACAGGAGGTTAAAGGGCTGACTCTCCAAGTGGGGAGAGTGTTAGTAAAGCGTCTGGAATGTTGCACCCGAGTACCAGGGGAGGAAAACTGAGACATATTTGAACACGTCTCCCGATCACATGGTTGATCATACTCTGGGTTCCACATGCATGTTTTAGCTGAAGGAAGAATACCTTAAACCTGGGTAGTTGAAACCCGTGGAATGGGTACCATGCAATATGACTTCAAAGGGTCTTCATTTGCTCACCGAACCTCTCCAATCCTATCACTGCTGCGTTTATGCCCCTGTACACATGCTTGATTCTCTTTCGGAGACATAGCAATCCATAGGTTTTAAGATACTTACTAGTCAGGTACATTCTTAGGCGTTTAATATGCGGTGTTGAGTCCATTTCGTTGAGCAAGGAGTAGCTCTTGTCTATTACATATTTGGCTTAAGGAACTTTATCTGTGCTCATTTCAATCTCTGGTTTTATGCAGCACCCCAACTCACCTTTCCCCTTAAGCAAGCATAAGTTGGTTTTCTAAATTTGAGACCCTGTTCTGTTCTGTAATTCAGTTCCTGTGTAGCCAAGTTTACATTCCGTGTATTACTGATATCTTATGATGTTTCTTTTTCTGTGTGACTTATTTCAGTTAGAATCATCATACCTGAATCCACTCATTGTGCTGCTAAGGGCCTGATGACATAGATTTCATTGCTGAGTGATATTGCTTTGTAAGTAAATACCACAACTTCTTTATCCATTTTTCACTTTCTGCGATGTTGAACTTGTACTGTAAACGAGGTTCTTGTAAACAGAGCCGTTCCAAACTTTGGGGTGGCTGTGTCTTTTTGATTTTAATTTCCCTAAGCTATAGGACCATAAGTGGAAGTGCCCTAGGCTCTGTTGCTTTGTTTTTTAGATGTTTCAGGAAACACCATACACTTCTCCCGAGTGTCTGTTGGCAATTTACATCCCGCCCATCAGCATAACAAGGCTCCCAGTTCTCCATGGCCTGTCCTGCCTTTCTGGATTTTACACTTTTTTCAGATGGCCCTTTTGACCGGGGGGAAGTGAGACTTCATTGTAGTGCAGATTTCCTTTGCAAGCTTGCTTGGTTGGCCAAAAAGGGCGTATGCGTTTTTTCCTGAATATATTCAGGAAAAAACGCATACGCCCTTTTTGGCCAAGTGCATCATTGTGGACGTTCTGCCTCTTTTCCTATGCTTTCAATGCAATTCCAGTCTACCTCCTGAAATCGGTTTCCTGCAATTCTGCCCCGCTTTCAAGTCCTCTTGGCAGCCTTACTTCAGTCTATTTTTGGACGATAGCTGTCATTTATAACTCTGCAGGTTTGTGAATTACAGTGCCCCTGAGCTCCTTTCTTCAACTCGCTTTCTTGTGAGCTGGCCGCAACACCGCAGGATGGCTTCAGGCCCTAATCTGGTTCCGGCACGGCACGCTGAGCCTTTGGTTATTCCTCTTCCTGGTGGGAAATGAGAGTTAAATTTGCCCGTCCAGACACCTCCAGCTAGTCTCTCATTGGTTCTCGCTATTCCTGTTCATCTTCCGCAGAAATTGCAAACTGGGCCAAACAGGAGGTTAAAGGGCTGACTCTCCAAGTGGGGAGAGTGTTAGTAAAGCGTCTGGAATGTTGCACCCGAGTACCAGGGGAGGAAAACTGAGACATATTTGAACACGTCTCCCGATCACATGGTTGATCATACTCTGGGTTCCACATGCATGTTTTAGCTGAAGGAAGAATACCTTAAACCTGGGGAGTTGAAACCCGTGGAATGGGTACCATGCAATATGACTTCAAAGGGTCTTCATTTGCTCACCGAACCTCTCCAATCCTATCACTGCTGCGTTTATGCCCCTGTACACATGCTTGATTCTCTTTCGGAGACATAGCAATCCATAAGTTTTAAGATACTTACTAGTCAGGTACATTCTTAGGCGTTTAATATGCGGTGTTGAGTCCATTTCGTTGAGCAAGGAGTAGCTCTTGTCTATTCCATATTTGGCTTAAGGAACTTTATCTGTGCTCATTTCAATCTCTGGTTTTATGCAGCACCCCAACTCACCTTTCCCCTTAAGCAAGCATAAGTTGGTTTTCTAAATTTGAGACCCTGTTCTGTTCTGTAATTCAGTTCCTGTGTAGCCAAGTTTACATTCCGTGTATTACTGATATCTTATGATGTTTCTTTTTCTGTGTGACTTATTTCAGTTAGAATCATCATACCTGAATCCACTCATTGTGCTGCTAAGGGCCTGATGACATAGATTTCATTGCTGAGTGATATTGCTTTGTAAGTAAATACCACAACTTCTTTATCCATTTTTCACTTTCTGCGATGTTGAACTTGTACTGTAAACGAGGTTCTTGTAAACAGAGCCGTCCCAAACTTTGGGGTGGCTGTGTCTTTTTGATTTTAATTTCCCTAAGCTATAGGACCATAAGTGGAAGTGCCCTAGGCTCTGTTGCTTTGTTTTTTAGATGTTTCAGGAAACACCATACACTTCTCCCGAGTGTCTGTTGGCAATTTACATCCCGCCCATCAGCATAACAAGGCTCCCAGTTCTCCATGGCCTGTCCTGCCTTTCTGGATTTTACACTTTTTTCAGATGGCCCTTTTGACCGGGGGGAAGTGAGACTTCATTGTAGTGCAGATTTCCTTTGCAAGCTTGCTTGGTTGGCCAAAAAGGGCGTATGCTTTTTTTCCTGAATATATTCAGGAAAAAACGCATACGCCCTTTTTGGCCAAGTGCATCATTGTGGACGTTCTGCCTCTTTTCCTATGCTTTCAATGCAATTCCAGTCTACCTCCTGAAATCGGTTTCCTGCAATTCTGCCCCGCTTTCAAGTCCTCTTGGCAGCCTTACTTCAGTCTATTTTTGGACGATAGCTGTCATTTATAACTCTGCAGGTTTGTGAATTACAGTGCCCCTGAGCTCCTTTCTTCAACTCGCTTTCTTGTGAGCTGGCCGCAACACCGCAGGATGGCTTCAGGCCCTAATCTGGTTCCGGCACGGCACGCTGAGCCTTTGGTTAATTCCTCTTCCTGGTGGGAAATGAGAGTTAAATTTGCCCGTCCAGACACCTCCAGCTAGCCTCTCATTGGTTCTCGCTATTCCTGTTCATCTTCCGCAGAAATTGCAAACTGGGCCAAACAGGAGGTTAAAGGCGCTGACTCTCCAAGTGGGGAGAGTGTTAGTAAAGCGTCTGGAATGTTGCACCCGAGTACCAGGGGAGGAAAACTGAGACATATTTGAACACGTCTCCCGATCACATGGTTGATCATACTCTGGGTTCCACATGCATGTTTTAGCTGAAGGAAGAATACCTTAAACCTGGAGAGTTGAAACCCGTGGAATGGGTACCATGCAATATGACTTCAAAGGGTCTTCATTTGCTCACCGAACCTCTCCAATCCTATCACTGCTGCGTTTATGCCCCTGTACACATGCTTGATTCTCTTTTGGAGACATAGCAATCCATAGGTTTTAAGATACTTACTAGTCAGGTACATTCTTAGGCGTTTAATATGCGGTGTTGAGTCCATTTCGTTGAGCAAGGAGTAGCTCTTGTCTATTCCATATTTGGCTTAAGGAACTTTATCTGTGCTCATTTCAATCTCTGGTTTTATGCAGCACCCCAACTCACCTTTCCCCTTAAGCAAGCATAAGTTGGTTTTCTAAATTTGAGACCCTGTTCTGTTCTGTAATTCAGTTCCTGTGTAGCCAAGTTTACATTCCGTGTATTACTGATATCTTATGATGTTTCTTTTTCTGTGTGACTTATTTCAGTTAGAATCATCATACCTGAATCCACTCATTGTGCTGCTAAGGGCCTGATGACATAGATTTCATTGCTGAGTGATATTGCTTTGTAAGTAAATACCACAACTTCTTTATCCATTTTTCACTTTCTGCGATGTTGAACTTGTACTGTAAACGAGGTTCTTGTAAACAGAGCCGTTCCAAACTTTGGGGTGGCTGTGTCTTTTTGATTTTAATTTCCCTAAGCTATAGGACCATAAGTGGAAGTGCCCTAGGCTCTGTTGCTTTGTTTTTTAGATGTTTCAGGAAACACCATACACTTCTCCCAAGTGTCTGTTGGCAATTTACATCCCGCCCATCAGCATAACAAGGCTCCCAGTTCTCCATGGCCTGTCCTGCCTTTCTGGATTTTACACTTTTTTCAGATGGCCCTTTTGACCGGGGGGAAGTGAGACTTCATTGTAGTGCAGATTTCCTTTGCAAGCTTGCTTGGTTGGCCAAAAAGGGCGTATGCGTTTTTTCCTGAATATATTCAGGAAAAAACGCATACGCCCTTTTTGGCCAAGTGCATCATTGTGGACGTTCTGCCTCTTTTCCTATGCTTTCAATGCAATTCCAGTCTACCTCCTGAAATCGGTTTCCTGCAATTCTGCCCCGCTTTCAAGTCCTCTTGGCAGCCTTACTTCAGTCTATTTTTGGACGATAGCTGTCATTTATAACTCTGCAGGTTTGTGAATTACAGTGCCCCTGAGCTCCTTTCTTCAACTCGCTTTCTTGTGAGCTGGCCGCAACACCGCAGGATGGCTTCAGGCCCTAATCTGGTTCCGGCACGGCACGCTGAGCCTTTGGTTAATTCCTCTTCCTGGTGGGAAATGAGAGTTAAATTTGCCCGTCCAGACACCTCCAGCTAGTCTCTCATTGGTTCTCGCTATTCCTGTTCATCTTCCGCAGAAATTGCAAACTGGGCCAAACAGGAGGTTAAAGGGACTGACTCTCCAAGTGGGGAGAGTGTTAGTAAAGCGTCTGGAATGTTGCACCCGAGTACCAGGGGAGGAAAACTGAGACATATTTGAACACGTCTCCCGATCACATGGTTGATCATACTCTGGGTTCCACATGCATGTTTTAGCTGAAGGAAGAATACCTTAAACCTGGGTAGTTGAAACCCGTGGAATGGGTACCATGCAATATGACTTCAAAGGGTCTTCATTTGCTCACCGAACCTCTCCAATCCTATCACTGCTGCGTTTATGCCCCTGTACACATGCTTGATTCTCTTTCGGAGACATAGCAATCCATAGGTTTTAAGATACTTACTAGTCAGGTACATTCTTAGGCGTTTAATATGCGGTGTTGAGTCCATTTCGTTGAGCAAGGAGTAGCTCTTGTCTATTCCATATTTGGCTTAAGGAACTTTATCTGTGCTCATTTCAATCTCTGGTTTTATGCAGCACCCCAACTCACCTTTCCCCTTAAGCAAGCATAAGTTGGTTTTCTAAATTTGAGACCCTGTTCTGTTCTGTAATTCAGTTCCTGTGTAGCCAAGTTTACATTCCGTGTATTACTGATATCTTATGATGTTTCTTTTTCTGTGTGACTTATTTCAGTTAGAATCATCATACCTGAATCCACTCATTGTGCTGCTAAGGGCCTGATGACATAGATTTCATTGCTGAGTGATATTGCTTTGTAAGTAAATACCACAACTTCTTTATCCATTTTTCACTTTCTGCGATGTTGAACTTGTACTGTAAACGAGGTTCTTGTAAACAGAGCCGTTCCAAACTTTGGGGTGGCTGTGTCTTTTTGATTTTAATTTCCCTAAGCTATAGGACCATAAGTGGAAGTGCCCTAGGCTCTGTTGCTTTGTTTTTTAGATGTTTCAGGAAACACCATACACTTCTCCCGAGTGTCTGTTGGCAATTTACATCCCGCCCATCAGCATAACAAGGCTCCCAGTTCTCCATGGCCTGTCCTGCCTTTCTGGATTTTACACTTTTTTCAGATGGCCCTTTTGACCGGGGGGAAGTGAGACTTCATTGTAGTGCAGATTTCCTTTGCAAGCTTGCTTGGTTGGCCAAAAAGGGCGTATGCGTTTTTTCCTGAATATATTCAGGAAAAAACGCATACGCCCTTTTTGGCCAAGTGCATCATTGTGGACGTTCTGCCTCTTTTCCTATGCTTTCAATGCAATTCCAGTCTACCTCCTGAAATCGGTTTCCTGCAATTCTGCCCCGCTTTCAAGTCCTCTTGGCAGCCTTACTTCAGTCTATTTTTGGACGATAGCTGTCATTTATAACTCTGCAGGTTTGTGAATTACAGTGCCCCTGAGCTCCTTTCTTCAACTCGCTTTCTTGTGAGCTGGCCGCAACACCGCAGGATGGCTTCAGGCCCTAATCTGGTTCCGGCACGGCACACTGAGCCTTTGGTTATTTCCTCTTCCTGGTGGGAAATGAGAGTTAAATTTGCCCGTCCAGACACCTCCAGCTAGTCTCTCATTGGTTCTCGCTATTCCTGTTCATCTTCCGCAGAAATTGCAAACTGGGCCAAACAGGAGGTTAAATACGCTGACTCTCCAAGTGGGGAGAGTGTTAGTAAAGCGTCTGGAATGTTGCACCCGAGTACCAGGGGAGGAAAACTGAGACATATTTGAACACGTCTCCCGATCACATGGTTGATCATACTCTGGGTTCCACATGCATGTTTTAGCTGAAGGAAGAATACCTTAAACCTGGAGAGTTGAGACCCGTGTAATGGGTACCATGCAATATGACTTCAAAGGGTCTTCATTTGCTCACCGAACCTCTCCAATCCTATCACTGCTGCGTTTATGCCCCTGTACACATGCTTGATTCTCTTTCGGAGACATAGCAATCCATAGGTTTTAAGATACTTACTAGTCAGGTACATTCTTAGGCGTTTAATATGCGGTGTTGAGTCCATTTCGTTGAGCAAGGAGTAGCTCTTGTCTATTCCATATTTGGCTTAAGGAACTTTATCTGTGCTCATTTCAATCTCTGGTTTTATGCAGCACCCCAACTCACCTTTCCCCTTAAGCAAGCATAAGTTGGTTTTCTAAATTTGAGACCCTGTTCTGTTCTGTAATTCAGTTCCTGTGTAGCCAAGTTTACATTCCGTGTATTACTGATATCTTATGATGTTTCTTTTTCTGTGTGACTTATTTCAGTTAGAATCATCATATCTGAATCCACTCATTGTGCTGCTAAGGGCCTGATGACATAGATTTCATTGCTGAGTGATATTGCTTTGTAAGTAAATACCACAACTTCTTTATCCATTTTTCACTTTCTGCGATGTTGAACTTGTACTGTAAACGAGGTTCTTGTAAACAGAGGCGTCCCAAACTTTGGGGTGGCTGTGTCTTTTTGATTTTAATTTCCCTAAGCTATAGGACCATAAGTGGAAGTGCCCTAGGCTCTGTTGCTTTGTTTTTTAGATGTTTCAGGAAACACCATACACTTCTCCCGAGTGTCTGTTGGCAATTTACATCCCGCCCATCAGCATAACAAGGCTCCCAGTTCTCCATGGCCTGTCCTGCCTTTCTGGATTTTACACTTTTTTCAGATGGCCCTTTTGACCGGGGGGAAGTGAGACTTCATTGTAGTGCAGATTTCCTTTGCAAGCTTGCTTGGTTGGCCAAAAAGGGCGTATGCGTTTTTTCCTGAATATATTCAGGAAAAAACGCATACGCCCTTTTTGGCCAAGTGCATCATTGTGGACGTTCTGCCTCTTTTACTATGCTTTCAATGCAATTCCAGTCTACCTCCTGAAATCGGTTTCCTGCAATTCTGCCCCGCTTTCAAGTCCTCTTGGCAGCCTTACTTCAGTCTATTTTTGGACGATAGCTGTCATTTATAACTCTGCAGGTTTGTGAATTACAGTGCCCCTGAGCTCCTTTCTTCAACTCGCTTTCTTGTGAGCTGGCCGCAACACCGCAGGATGGCTTCAGGCCCTAATCTGGTTCCGGCACGGCACGCTGAGCCTTTGGTTAATTCCTCTTCCTGGTGGGAAATGAGAGTTAAATTTGCCCGTCAGGACACCTCCAGCTAGTCTCTCATTGGTTCTCGCTATTCCTGTTCATCTTCCGCAGAAATTGCAAACTGGGCCAAACAGGAGATTTAAGGGACTGACTCTCCAAGTGGGGAGAGTGTTAGTAAAGCGTCTGGAATGTTGCACCCGAGTACCAGGGGAGGAAAACTGAGACATATTTGAACACGTCTCCCGATCACATGGTTGATCATACTCTGGGTTCCACATGCATGTTTTAGCTGAAGGAAGAATACCTAAAACCTGGGTAGTTGAAACCCGTGGAATGGGTACCATGCAATATGACTTCAAAGGGTCTTCATTTGCTCACCGAACCTCTCCAATCCTATCACTGCTGCGTTTATGCCCCTGTACACATGCTTGATTCTCTTTCAGAGACATAGCAATCCATAGGTTTTAAGATACTTACTAGTCAGGTACATTCTTAGGCGTTTAATATGCGGTGTTGAGTCCATTTCGTTGAGCAAGGAGTAGCTCTTGTCTATTCCATATTTGGCTTAAGGAACTTTATCTGTGCTCATTTCAATCTCTGGTTTTATGCAGCACCCCAACTCACCTTTCCCCTTAAGCAAGCATAAGTTGGTTTTCTAAATTTGAGACCCTGTTCTGTTCTGTAATTCAGTTCCTGTGTAGCCAAGTTTACATTCCGTGTATTACTGATATCTTATGATGTTTCTTTTTCTGTGTGACTTATTTCAGTTAGAATCATCATACCTGAATCCACTCATTGTGCTGCTAAGGGCCTGATGACATAGATTTCATTGCTGAGTGATATTGCTTTGTAAGTAAATACCACAACTTCTTTATCCATTTTTCACTTTCTGCGATGTTGAACTTGTACTGTAAACGAGGTTCTTGTAAACAGAGCCGTCCAAACTTTGGGGTGGCTGTGTCTTTTTGATTTTAATTTCCCTAAGCTATAGGACCATAAGTGGAAGTGCCCTAGGCTCTGTTGCTTTGTTTTTTAGATGTTTCAGGAAACACCATACACTTCTCCCGAGTGTCTGTTGGCAATTTACATCCCGCCCATCAGCATAACAAGGCTCCCAGTTCTCCATGGCCTGTCCTGCCTTTCTGGATTTTACACTTTTTTCAGATGGCCCTTTTGACCGGGGGGAAGTGAGACTTCATTGTAGTGCAGATTTCCTTTGCAAGCTTGCTTGGTTGGCCAAAAAGGGCGTATGCGTTTTTTCCTGAATATATTCAGGAAAAAACGCATACGCCCTTTTTGGCCAAGTGCATCATTGTGGACGTTCTGCCTCTTTTCCTATGCTTTCAATGCAATTCCAGTCTACCTCCTGAAATCGGTTTCCTGCAATTCTGCCCCGCTTTCAAGTCCTCTTGGCAGCCTTACTTCAGTCTATTTTTGGACGATAGCTGTCATTTATAACTCTGCAGGTTTGTGAATTACAGTGCCCCTGAGCTCCTTTCTTCAACTCGCTTTCTTGTGAGCTGGCCGCAACACCGCAGGATGGCTTCAGGCCCTAATCTGGTTCCGGCACGGCACGCTGAGCCTTTGGTTAATTCCTCTTCCTGGTGGGAAATGAGAGTTAAATTTGCCCGTCCAGACACCTCCAGCTAGTCTCTCATTGGTTCTCGCTATTCCTGTTCATCTTCCGCAGAAATTGCAAACTGGGCCAAACAGGAGGTTAAAGGGCTGACTCTCCAAGTGGGGAGAGTGTTAGTAAAGCGTCTGGAATGTTGCACCCGAGTACCAGGGGAGGAAAACTGAGACATATTTGAACACGTCTCCCGATCACATGGTTGATCATACTCTGGGTTCCACATGCATGTTTTAGCTGAAGGAAGAATACCTTAAACCTGGAGAGTTGAGACCCGTGGAATGGGTACCATGCAATATGACTTCAAAGGGTCTTCATTTGCTCACCGAACCTCTCCAATCCTATCACTGCTGCGTTTATGCCCCTGTACACATGCTTGATTCTCTTTCGGAGACATAGCAATCCATAGGTTTTAAGATACTTACTAGTCAGGTACATTCTTAGGCGTTTAATATGCGGTGTTGAGTCCATTTCGTTGAGCAAGGAGTAGCTCTTGTCTATTCCATATTTGGCTTAAGGAACTTTATCTGTGCTCATTTCAATCTCTGGTTTTATGCAGCACCCCAACTCACCTTTCCCCTTAAGCAAGCATAAGTTGGTTTTCTAAATTTGAGACCCTGTTCTGTTCTGTAATTCAGTTCCTGTGTAGCCAAGTTTACATTCCGTGTATTACTGATATCTTATGATGTTTCTTTTTCTGTGTGACTTATTTCAGTTAGAATCATCATACCTGAATCCACTCATTGTGCTGCTAAGGGCCTGATGACATAGATTTCATTGCTGAGTGATATTGCTTTGTAAGTAAATACCACAACTTCTTTATCCATTTTTCACTTTCTGCGATGTTGAACTTGTACTGTAAACGAGGTTCTTGTAAACAGAGCCGTCCCAAACTTTGGGGTGGCTGTGTCTTTTTGATTTTAATTTCCCTAAGCTATAGGACCATAAGTGGCAGTGCCCTAGGCTCTGTTGCTTTGTTTTTTAGATGTTTCAGGAAACACCATACACTTCTCCCGAGTGTCTGTTGGCAATTTACATCCCGCCCATCAGCATAACAAGGCTCCCAGTTCTCCATGGCCTGTCCTGCCTTTCTGGATTTTACACTTTTTTCAGATGGCCCTTTTGACCGGGGGGAAGTGAGACTTCATTGTAGTGCAGATTTCCTTTGCAAGCTTGCTTGGTTGGCCAAAAAGGGCGTATGCGTTTTTTCCTGAATATATTCAGGAAAAAACGCATACGCCCTTTTTGGCCAAGTGCATCATTGTGGACGTTCTGCCTCTTTTCCTATGCTTTCAATGCAATTCCAGTCTACCTCCTGAAATCGGTTTCCTGCAATTCTGCCCCGCTTTCAAGTCCTCTTGGCAGCCTTACTTCAGTCTATTTTTGGACGATAGCTGTCATTTATAACTCTGCAGGTTTGTGAATTACAGTGCCCCTGAGCTCCTTTCTTCAACTCGCTTTCTTGTGAGCTGGCCGCAACACCGCAGGATGGCTTCAGGCCCTAATCTGGTTCCGGCACGGCACGCTGAGCCTTTGGTTAATTCCTCTTCCTGGTGGGAAATGAGAGTTAAATTTGCCCGTCCAGACACCTCCAGCTAGTCTCTCATTGGTTCTCGCTATTCCTGTTCATCTTCCGCAGAAATTGCAAACTGGGCCAAACAGGAGGTTAAAGGGACTGACTCTCCAAGTGGGGAGAGTGTTAGTAAAGCGTCTGGAATGTTGCACCCGAGTACCAGGGGAGGAAAACTGAGACATATTTGAACACGTCTCCCGTTCACATGGTTGATCATACTCTGGGTTCCACATGCATGTTTTAGCTGAAGGAAGAATACCTTAAACCTGGGAGTTGAAACCCGTGGAATGGGTACCATGCAATATGACTTCAAAGGGTCTTCATTTGCTCACCGAACCTCTCCAATCCTATCACTGCTGCGTTTATGCCCCTGTACACATGCTTGATTCTCTTTTGGAGACATAGCAATCCATAGGTTTTAAGATACTTACTAGTCAGGTACATTCTTAGGCGTTTAATATGCGGTGTTGAGTCCATTTCGTTGAGCAAGGAGTAGCTCTTGTCTATTCCATATTTGGCTTAAGGAACTTTATCTGTGCTCATTTCAATCTCTGGTTTTATGCAGCACCCCAACTCACCTTTCCCCTTAAGCAAGCATAAGTTGGTTTTCTAAATTTGAGACCCTGTTCTGTTCTGTAATTCAGTTCCTGTGTAGCCAAGTTTACATTCCGTGTATTACTGATATCTTATGATGTTTCTTTTTCTGTGTGACTTATTTCAGTTAGAATCATCATACCTGAATCCACTCATTGTGCTGCTAAGGGCCTGATGACATAGATTTCATTGCTGAGTGATATTGCTTTGTAAGTAAATACCACAACTTCTTTATCCATTTTTCACTTTCTGCGATGTTGAACTTGTACTGTAAACGAGGTTCTTGTAAACAGAGCCGTCCAAACTTTGGGGTGGCTGTGTCTTTTTGATTTTAATTTCCCTAAGCTATAGGACCATAAGTGGAAGTGCCCTAGGCTCTGTTGCTTTGTTTTTTAGATGTTTCAGGAAACACCATACACTTCTCCCGAGTGTCTGTTGGCAATTTACATCCCGCCCATCAGCATAACAAGGCTCCCAGTTCTCCATGGCCTGTCCTGCCTTTCTGGATTTTACACTTTTTTCAGATGGCCCTTTTGACCGGGGGGAAGTGAGACTTCATTGTAGTGCAGATTTCCTTTGCAAGCTTGCTTGGTTGGCCAAAAAGGGCGTATGCGTTTTTTCCTGAATATATTCAGGAAAAAACGCATACGCCCTTTTTGGCCAAGTGCATCATTGTGGACGTTCTGCCTCTTTTCCTATGCTTTCAATGCAATTCCAGTCTACCTCCTGAAATCGGTTTCCTGCAATTCTGCCCCGCTTTCAAGTCCTCTTGGCAGCCTTACTTCAGTCTATTTTTGGACGATAGCTGTCATTTATAACTCTGCAGGTTTGTGAATTACAGTGCCCCTGAGCTCCTTTCTTCAACTCGCTTTCTTGTGAGCTGGCCGCAACACCGCAGGATGGCTTCAGGCCCTAATCTGGTTCCGGCACGGCACGCTGAGCCTTTGGTTAATTCCTCTTCCTGGTGGGAAATGAGAGTTAAATTTGCCCGTCCAGACACCTCCAGCTAGTCTCTCATTGGTTCTCGCTATTCCTGTTCATCTTCCGCAGAAATTGCAAACTGGGCCAAACAGGAGGTTAAAGGGACTGACTCTCCAAGTGGGGAGAGTGTTAGTAAAGCGTCTGGAATGTTGCACCCGAGTACCAGGGGAGGAAAACTGAGACATATTTGAACACGTCTCCCGATCACATGGTTGATCATACTCTGGGTTCCACATGCATGTTTTAGCTGAAGGAAGAATACCTTAAACCTGGGTAGTTGAAACCCGTGGAATGGGTACCATGCAATATGACTTCAAAGGGTCTTCATTTGCTCACCGAACCTCTCCAATCCTATCACTGCTGCGTTTATGCCCCTGTACACATGCTTGATTCTCTTTCGGAGACATAGCAATCTATAGGTTTTAAGATACTTACTAGTCAGGTACATTCTTAGGCGTTTAATATGCGGTGTTGAGTCCATTTCGTTGAGCAAGGAGTAGCTCTTGTCTATTCCATATTTGGCTTAAGGAACTTTATCTGTGCTCATTTCAATCTCTGGTTTTATGCAGCACCCCAACTCACCTTTCCCCTTAAGCAAGCATAAGTTGGTTTTCTAAATTTGAGACCCTGTTCTGTTCTGTAATTCAGTTCCTGTGTAGCCAAGTTTACATTCCGTGTATTACTGATATCTTATGATGTTTCTTTTTCTGTGTGACTTATTTCAGTTAGAATCATCATACCTGAATCCACTCATTGTGCTGCTAAGTGCCTGATGACATAGATTTCATTGCTGAGTGATATTGCTTTGTAAGTAAATACCACAACTTCTTTATCCATTTTTCACTTTCTGCGATGTTGAACTTGTACTGTAAACGAGGTTCTTGTAAACAGAGCCGTTCCAAACTTTGGGGTGGCTGTGTCTTTTTGATTTTAATTTCCCTAAGCTATAGGACCATAAGTGGAAGTGCCCTAGGCTCTGTTGCTTTGTTTTTTAGATGTTTCAGGAAACACCATACACTTCTCCCAAGTGTCTGTTGGCAATTTACATCCCGCCCATCAGCATAACAAGGCTCCCAGTTCTCCATGGCCTGTCCTGCCTTTCTGGATTTTACACTTTTTTCAGATGGCCCTTTTGACCGGGGGGAAGTGAGACTTCATTGTAGTGCAGATTTCCTTTGCAAGCTTGCTTGGTTGGCCAAAAAGGGCGTATGCGTTTTTTCCTGAATATATTCAGGAAAAAACGCATACGCCCTTTTTGGCCAAGTGCATCATTGTGGACGTTCTGCCTCTTTTCCTATGCTTTCAATGCAATTCCAGTCTACCTCCTGAAATCGGTTTCCTGCAATTCTGCCCCGCTTTCAAGTCCTCTTGGCAGCCTTACTTCAGTCTATTTTTGGACGATAGCTGTCATTTATAACTCTGCAGGTTTGTGAATTACAGTGCCCCTGAGCTCCTTTCTTCAACTCGCTTTCTTGTGAGCTGGCCGCAACACCGCAGGATGGCTTCAGGCCCTAATCTGGTTCCGGCACGGCACGCTGAGCCTTTGGTTAATTCCTCTTCCTGGTGGGAAATGAGAGTTAAATTTGCCCGTCCAGACACCTCCAGCTAGTCTCTCATTGGTTCTCGCTATTCCTGTTCATCTTCCGCAGAAATTGCAAACTGGGCCAAACAGGAGGTTAAAGGCGCTGACTCTCCAAGTGGGGAGAGTGTTAGTAAAGCGTCTGGAATGTTGCACCCGAGTACCAGGGTACGAAAACTGAGACATATTTGAACACGTCTCCCGATCACATGGTTGATCATACTCTGGGTTCCACATGCATGTTTTAGCTGAAGGAAGAATACCTTAAACCTGGAGAGTTGAACCCGTGGAATGGGTACCATGCAATATGACTTCAAAGGGTCTTCATTTGCTCACCGAACCTCTCCAATCCTATCACTGCTGCGTTTATGCCCCTGTACACATGCTTGATTCTCTTTCGGAGACATAGCAATCCATAGGTTTTAAGATACTTACTAGTCAGGTACATTCTTAGGCGTTTAATATGCGGTGTTGAGTCCATTTCGTTGAGCAAGGAGTAGCTCTTGTCTATTCCATATTTGGCTTAAGGAACTTTATCTGTGCTCATTTCAATCTCTGGTTTTATGCAGCACCCCAACTCACCTTTCCCTTAAGCAAGCATAAGTTGGTTTTCTAAATTTGAGACCCTGTTCTGTTCTGTAATTCAGTTCCTGTGTAGCCAAGTTTACATTCCGTGTATTACTGATATCTTATGATGTTTCTTTTTCTGTGTGACTTATTTCAGTTAGAATCATCATACCTGAATCCACTCATTGTGCTGCTAAGGGCCTGATGACATAGATTTCATTGCTGAGTGATATTGCTTTGTAAGTAAATACCACAACTTCTTTATCCATTTTTCACTTTCTGCGATGTTGAACTTGTACTGTAAACGAGGTTCTTGTAAACACAGCCGTCCCAAACTTTGGGGTGGCTGTGTCTTTTTGATTTTAATTTCCCTAAGCTATAGGACCATAAGTGGAAGTGCCCTAGGCTCTGTTGCTTTGTTTTTTAGATGTTTCAGGAAACACCATACACTTCTCCCGAGTGTCTGTTGGCAATTTACATCCCGCCCATCAGCATAACAAGGCTCCCAGTTCTCCATGGCCTGTCCTGCCTTTCTGGATTTTACACTTTTTTCAGATGGCCCTTTTGACCGGGGGGAAGTGAGACTTCATTGTAGTGCAGATTTCCTTTGCAAGCTTGCTTGGTTGGCCAAAAAGGGCGTATGCGTTTTTTCCTGAATATATTCAGGAAAAAACGCATACGCCCTTTTTGGCCAAGTGCATCATTGTGGACGTTCTGCCTCTTTTCCTATGCTTTCAATGCAATTCCAGTCTACCTCCTGAAATCGGTTTCCTGCAATTCTGCCCCGCTTTCAAGTCCTCTTGGCAGCCTTACTTCAGTCTATTTTTGGACGATAGCTGTCATTTATAACTCTGCAGGTTTGTGAATTACAGTGCCCCTGAGCTCCTTTCTTCAACTCGCTTTCTTTTGAGCTGGCCGCAACACCGCAGGATGGCTTCAGGCCCTAATCTGGTTCCGGCACGGCACGCTGAGCCTTTGGTTAATTCCTCTTCCTGGTGGGAAATGAGAGTTAAATTTGCCCGTCCAGACACCTCCAGCTAGTCTCTCATTGGTTCTCGCTATTCCTGTTCATCTTCCGCAGAAATTGCAAACTGGGCCAAACAGGAGGTTAAAGGGCTGACTCTCCAAGTGGGGAGAGTGTTAGTAAAGCGTCTGGAATGTTGCACCCGAGTACCAGGGGAGGAAAACTGAGACATATTTGAACACGTCTCCCGATCACATGGTTGATCATACTCTGGGTTCCACATGCATGTTTTAGCTGAAGGAAGAATACCTAAAACCTGGGTAGTTGAAACCCGTGGAATGGGTACCATGCAATATGACTTCAAAGGGTCTTCATTTGCTCACCGAACCTCTCCAATCCTATCACTGCTGCGTTTATGCCCCTGTACACATGCTTGATTCTCTTTCGGAGACATAGCAATCCATAGGTTTTAAGATACTTACTAGTCAGGTACATTCTTAGGCGTTTAATATGCGGTGTTGAGTCCATTTCGTTGAGCAAGGAGTAGCTCTTGTCTATTCCATATTTGGCTTAAGGAACTTTATCTGTGCTCATTTCAATCTCTGGTTTTATGCAGCACCCCAACTCACCTTTCCCTTAAGCAAGCATAAGTTGGTTTTCTAAATTTGAGACCCTGTTCTGTTCTGTAATTCAGTTCCTGTGTAGCCAAGTTTACATTCCGTGTATTACTGATATCTTATGATGTTTCTTTTTCTGTGTGACTTATTTCAGTTAGAATCATCATACCTGAATCCACTCATTGTGCTGCTAAGGGCCTGATGACATAGATTTCATTGCTGAGTGATATTGCTTTGTAAGTAAATACCACAACTTCTTTATCCATTTTTCACTTTCTGCGATGTTGAACTTGTACTGTAAACGAGGTTCTTGTAAACAGAGCCGTTCCAAACTTTGGGGTGGCTGTGTCTTTTTGATTTTAATTTCCCTAAGCTATAGGACCATAAGTGGAAGTGCCCTAGGTTCTGTTGCTTTGTTTTTTAGATGTTTCAGGAAACACCATACACTTCTCCCGAGTGTCTGTTGGCAATTTACATCCCGCCCATCAGCATAACAAGGCTCCCAGTTCTCCATGGCCTGTCCTGCCTTTCTGGATTTTACACTTTTTTCAGATGGCCCTTTTGACCGGGGGGAAGTGAGACTTCATTGTAGTGCAGATTTCCTTTGCAAGCTTGCTTGGTTGGCCAAAAAGGGCGTATGCGTTTTTTCCTGAATATATTCAGGAAAAAACGCATACGCCCTTTTTGGCCAAGTGCATCATTGTGGACGTTCTGCCTCTTTTCCTATGCTTTCAATGCAATTCCAGTCTACCTCCTGAAATCGGTTTCCTGCAATTCTGCCCCGCTTTCAAGTCCTCTTGGCAGCCTTACTTCAGTCTATTTTTGGACGATAGCTGTCATTTATAACTCTGCAGGTTTGTGAATTACAGTGCCCCTGAGCTCCTTTCTTCAACTCGCTTTCTTGTGAGCTGGCCGCAACACCGCAGGATGGCTTCAGGCCCTAATCTGGTTCCGGCACGGCACGCTGAGCCTTTGGTTAATTCCTCTTCCTGGTGGGAAATGAGAGTTAAATTTGCCCGTCCAGACACCTCCAGCTAGTCTCTCATTGGTTCTCGCTATTCCTGTTCATCTTCCGCAGAAATTGCAAACTGGGCCAAACAGGAGGTTAAAGGGCTGACTCTCCAAGTGGGGAGAGTGTTAGTAAAGCGTCTGGAATGTTGCACCCGAGTACCAGGGGAGGAAAACTGAGACATATTTGAACACGTCTCCCGATCACATGGTTGATCATACTCTGGGTTCCACATGCATGTTTTAGCTGAAGGAAGAATACCTTAAACCTGGAGAGTTGAAACCCGTGGAATGGGTACCATGCAATATGACTTCAAAGGGTCTTCATTTGCTCACCGAACCTCTCCAATCCTATCACTGCTGCGTTTATGCCCCTGTACACATGCTTGATTCTCTTTCGGAGACATAGCAATCCATAGGTTTTAAGATACTTACTAGTCAGGTACATTCTTAGGCGTTTAATATGCGGTGTTGAGTCCATTTCGTTGAGCAAGGAGTAGCTCTTGTCTATTCCATATTTGGCTTAAGGAACTTTATCTGTGCTCATTTCAATCTCTGGTTTTATGCAGCACCCCAACTCACCTTTCCCTTAAGCAAGCATAAGTTGGTTTTCTAAATTTGAGACCCTGTTCTGTTCTGTAATTCAGTTCCTGTGTAGCCAAGTTTACATTCCGTGTATTACTGATATCTTATGATGTTTCTTTTTCTGTGTGACTTATTTCAGTTAGAATCATCATACCTGAATCCACTCATTGTGCTGCTAAGGGCCTGATGACATAGATTTCATTGCTGAGTGATATTGCTTTGTAAGTAAATACCACAACTTCTTTATCCATTTTTCACTTTCTGCGATGTTGAACTTGTACTGTAAACGAGGTTCTTGTAAACAGAGCCGTTCCAAACTTTGGGGTGGCTGTGTCTTTTTGATTTTAATTTCCCTAAGCTATAGGACCATAAGTGGCAGTGCCCTAGGCTCTGTTGCTTTGTTTTTTAGATGTTTCAGGAAACACCATACACTTCTCCCGAGTGTCTGTTGGCAATTTACATCCCGCCCATCAGCATAACAAGGCTCCCAGTTCTCCATGGCCTGTCCTGCCTTTCTGGATTTTACACTTTTTTCAGATGGCCCTTTTGACCGGGGGGAAGTGAGACTTCATTGTAGTGCAGATTTCCTTTGCAAGCTTGCTTGGTTGGCCAAAAAGGGCGTATGCGTTTTTTCCTGAATATATTCAGGAAAAAACGCATACGCCCTTTTTGGCCAAGTGCATCATTGTGGACGTTCTGCCTCTTTTCCTATGCTTTCAATGCAATTCCAGTCTACCTCCTGAAATCGGTTTCCTGCAATTCTGCCCCGCTTTCAAGTCCTCTTGGCAGCCTTACTTCAGTCTATTTTTGGACGATAGCTGTCATTTATAACTCTGCAGGTTTGTGAATTACAGTGCCCCTGAGCTCCTTTCTTCAACTCGCTTTCTTGTGAGCTGGCCGCAACACCGCAGGATGGCTTCAGGCCCTAATCTGGTTCCGGCACGGCACGCTGAGCCTTTGGTTAATTCCTCTTCCTGGTGGGAAATGAGAGTTAAATTTGCCCGTCCAGACACCTCCAGCTAGTCTCTCATTGGTTCTCGCTATTCCTGTTCATCTTCCGCAGAAATTGCAAACTGGGCCAAACAGGAGGTTAAAGGGCTGACTCTCCAAGTGGGGAGAGTGTTAGTAAAGCGTCTGGAATGTTGCACCCGAGTACCAGGGGAGGAAAACTGAGACATATTTGAACACGTCTCCCGATCACATGGTTGATCATACTCTGGGTTCCACATGCATGTTTTAGCTGAAGGAAGAATACCTTAAACCTGGAGAGTTGAAACCCGTGGAATGGGTACCATGCAATATGACTTCAAAGGGTCTTCATTTGCTCACCGAACCTCTCCAATCCTATCACTGCTGCGTTTATGCCCCTGTACACATGCTTGATTCTCTTTCGGAGACATAGCAATCCATAGGTTTTAAGATACTTACTAGTCAGGTACATTCTTAGGCGTTTAATATGCGGTGTTGAGTCCATTTCGTTGAGCAAGGAGTAGCTCTTGTCTATTCCATATTTGGCTTAAGGAACTTTATCTGTGCTCATTTCAATCTCTGGTTTTATGCAGCACCCCAACTCACCTTTCCCCTTAAGCAAGCATAAGTTGGTTTTCTAAATTTGAGACCCTGTTCTGTTCTGTAATTCAGTTCCTGTGTAGCCAAGTTTACATTCCGTGTATTACTGATATCTTATGATGTTTCTTTTTCTGTGTGACTTATTTCAGTTAGAATCATCATACCTGAATCCACTCATTGTGCTGCTAAGGGCCTGATGACATAGATTTCATTGCTGAGTGATATTGCTTTGTAAGTAAATACCACAACTTCTTTATCCATTTTTCACTTTCTGCGATGTTGAACTTGTACTGTAAACGAGGTTCTTGTAAACAGAGCGTCCCAAACTTTGGGGTGGCTGTGTCTTTTTGATTTTAATTTCCCTAAGCTATAGGACCATAAGTGGAAGTGCCCTAGGCTCTGTTGCTTTGTTTTTTAGATGTTTCAGGAAACACCATACACTTCTCCCGAGTGTCTGTTGGCAATTTACATCCCGCCCATCAGCATAACAAGGCTCCCAGTTCTCCATGGCCTGTCCTGCCTTTCTGGATTTTACACTTTTTTCAGATGGCCCTTTTGACCGGGGGGAAGTGAGACTTCATTGTAGTGCAGATTTCCTTTGCAAGCTTGCTTGGTTGGCCAAAAAGGGCGTATGCGTTTTTTCCTGAATATATTCAGGAAAAAACGCATACGCCCTTTTTGGCCAAGTGCATCATTGTGGACGTTCTGCCTCTTTTCCTATGCTTTCAATGCAATTCCAGTCTACCTCCTGAAATCGGTTTCCTGCAATTCTGCCCCGCTTTCAAGTCCTCTTGGCAGCCTTACTTCAGTCTATTTTTGGACGATAGCTGTCATTTATAACTCTGCAGGTTTGTGAAGTACAGTGCCCCTGAGCTCCTTTCTTCAACTCGCTTTCTTGTGAGCTGGCCGCAACACCGCAGGATGGCTTCAGGCCCTAATCTGGTTCCGGCACGGCACGCTGAGCCTTTGGTTAATTCCTCTTCCTGGTGGGAAATGAGAGTTAAATTTGCCCGTCCAGACACCTCCAGCTAGTCTCTCATTGGTTCTCGCTATTCCTGTTCATCTTCCGCAGAAATTGCAAACTGGGCCAAACAGGAGGTTAAAGGGCTGACTCTCCAAGTGGGGAGAGTGTTAGTAAAGCGTCTGGAATGTTGCACCCGAGTACCAGGGGAGGAAAACTGAGACATATTTGAACACGTCTCCCGTTCACACGGTTGATCATACTCTGGGTTCCACATGCATGTTTTAGCTGAAGGAAGAATACCTTAAACCTGGGAGTTGAAACCCGTGGAATGGGTACCATGCAATATGACTTCAAAGGGTCTTCATTTGCTCACCGAACCTCTCCAATCCTATCACTGCTGCGTTTATGCCCCTGTACACATGCTTGATTCTCTTTCGGAGACATAGCAATCCATAGGTTTTAAGATACTTACTAGTCAGGTACATTCTTAGGCGTTTAATATGGGGTGTTGAGTCCATTTCGTTGAGCAAGGAGTAGCTCTTGTCTATTCCATATTTGGCTTAAGGAACTTTATCTGTGCTCATTTCAATCTCTGGTTTTATGCAGCACCCCAACTCACCTTTCCCTTAAGCAAGAATAAGTTGGTTTTCTAAATTTGAGACCCTGTTCTGTTCTGTAATTCAGTTCCTGTGTAGCCAAGTTTACATTCCGTGTATTACTGATATCTTATGATGTTTCTTTTTCTGTGTGACTTATTTCAGTTAGAATCATCATACCTGAATCCACTCATTGTGCTGCTAAGGGCCTGATGACATAGATTTCATTGCTGAGTGATATTGCTTTGTAAGTAAATACCACAACTTCTTTATCCATTTTTCACTTTCTGCGATGTTGAACTTGTACTGTAAACGAGGTTCTTGTAAACAGAGCCGTTCCAAACTTTGGGGTGGCTGTGTCTTTTTGATTTTAATTTCCCTAAGCTATAGGACCATAAGTGGAAGTGCCCTAGGCTCTGTTGCTTTGTTTTTTAGATGTTTCAGGAAACACCATACACTTCTCCCGAGTGTCTGTTGGCAATTTACATCCCGCCCATCAGCATAACAAGGCTCCCAGTTCTCCATGGCCTGTCCTGCCTTTCTGGATTTTACACTTTTTTCAGATGGCCCTTTTGACCGGGGGGAAGTGAGACTTCATTGTAGTGCAGATTTCCTTTGCAAGCTTGCTTGGTTGGCCAAAAAGGGCGTATGCGTTTTTTCCTGAATATATTCAGGAAAAAACGCATACGCCCTTTTTGGCCAAGTGCATCATTGTGGACGTTCTGCCTCTTTTCCTATGCTTTCAATGCAATTCCAGTCTACCTCCTGAAATCGGTTTCCTGCAATTCTGCCCCGCTTTCAAGTCCTCTTGGCAGCCTTACTTCAGTCTATTTTTGGACGATAGCTGTCATTTATAACTCTGCAGGTTTGTGAATTACAGTGCCCCTGAGCTCCTTTCTTCAACTCGCTTTCTTGTGAGCTGGCCGCAACACCGCAGGATGGCTTCAGGCCCTAATCTGGTTCCGGCACGGCACGCTGAGCCTTTGGTTAATTCCTCTTCCTGGTGGGAAATGAGAGTTAAATTTGCCCGTCCAGACACCTCCAGCTAGTCTCTCATTGGTTCTCGCTATTCCTGTTCATCTTCCGCAGAAATTGCAAACTGGGCCAAACAGGAGGTTAAAGGGCTGACTCTCCAAGTGGGGAGAGTGTTAGTAAAGCGTCTGGAATGTTGCACCCGAGTACCAGGGGAGGAAAACTGAGACATATTTGAACACGTCTCCCGATCACATGGTTGATCATACTCTGGGTTCCACATGCATGTTTTAGCTGAAGGAAGAATACCTTAAACCTGGAGAGTTGAAACCCGTGGAATGGGTACCATGCAATATGACTTCAAAGGGTCTTCATTTGCTCACCGAACCTCTCCAATCCTATCACTGCTGCTTTTATGCCCCTGTACACATGCTTGATTCTCTTTCGGAGACATAGCAATCCATAGGTTTTAAGATACTTACTAGTCAGGTACATTCTTAGGCGTTTAATATGCGGTGTTGAGTCCATTTCGTTGAGCAAGGAGTAGCTCTTGTCTATTCCATATTTGGCTTAAGGAACTTTATCTGTGCTCATTTCAATCTCTGGTTTTATGCAGCACCCCAACTCACCTTTCCCCTTAAGCAAGCATAAGTTGGTTTTCTAAATTTGAGACCCTGTTCTGTTCTGTAATTCAGTTCCTGTGTAGCCAAGTTTACATTCCGTGTATTACTGATATCTTATGATGTTTCTTTTTCTGTGTGACTTATTTCAGTTAGAATCATCATACCTGAATCCACTCATTGTGCTGCTAAGGGCCTGATGACATAGATTTCATTGCTGAGTGATATTGCTTTGTAAGTAAATACCACAACTTCTTTATCCATTTTTCACTTTCTGCGATGTTGAACTTGTACTGTAAACGAGGTTCTTGTAAACAGAGCCGTTCCAAACTTTGGGGTGGCTGTGTCTTTTTGATTTTAATTTCCCTAAGCTATAGGACCATAAGTGGAAGTGCCCTAGGCTCTGTTGCTTTGTTTTTTAGATGTTTCAGGAAACACCATACACTTCTCCCGAGTGTCTGTTGGCAATTTACATCCCGCCCATCAGCATAACAAGGCTCCCAGTTCTCCATGGCCTGTCCTGCCTTTCTGGATTTTACACTTTTTTCAGATGGCCCTTTTGACCGGGGGGAAGTGAGACTTCATTGTAGTGCAGATTTCCTTTGCAAGCTTGCTTGGTTGGCCAAAAAGGGCGTATGCGTTTTTTCCTGAATATATTCAGGAAAAAACGCATACGCCCTTTTTGGCCAAGTGCATCATTGTGGACGTTCTGCCTCTTTTCCTATGCTTTCAATGCAATTCCAGTCTACCTCCTGAAATCGGTTTCCTGCAATTCTGCCCCGCTTTCAAGTCCTCTTGGCAGCCTTACTTCAGTCTATTTTTGGACGATAGCTGTCATTTATAACTCTGCAGGTTTGTGAATTACAGTGCCCCTGAGCTCCTTTCTTCAACTCGCTTTCTTGTGAGCTGGCCGCAACACCGCAGGATGTCTTCAGGCCCTAATGTGGTTCCGGCATGGCACGCTGAGCCTTTGGTTAATTCCTCTTCCTGGTGGGAAATGAGAGTTAAATTTGCCCGTCCAGACACCTCCAGCTAGTCTCTCATTGGTTCTCGCTATTCCTGTTCATCTTCCGCAGAAATTGCAAACTGGGCCAAACAGGAGGTTAAAGGGACTGACTCTCCAAGTGGGGAGAGTGTTAGTAAAGCGTCTGGAATGTTGCACCCGAGTACCAGGGGAGGAAAACTGAGACATATTTGAACACGTCTCCCGTTCACATGGTTGATCATACTCTGGGTTCCACATGCATGTTTTAGCTGAAGGAAGAATACCTTAAACCTGGGAGTTGAAACCCGTGGAATGGGTACCATGCAATATGACTTCAAAGGGTCTTCATTTGCTCACCGAACCTCTCCAATCCTATCACTGCTGCGTTTATGCCCCTGTACACATGCTTGATTCTCTTTCGGAGACATAGCAATCCATAGGTTTTAAGATACTTACTAGTCAGGTACATTCTTAGGCGTTTAATATGCGGTGTTGAGTCCATTTCGTTGAGCAAGGAGTAGCTCTTGTCTATTCCATATTTGGCTTAAGGAACTTTATCTGTGCTCATTTCAATCTCTGGTTTTATGCAGCACCCCAACTCACCTTTACCCTTAAGCAAGCATAAGTTGGTTTTCTAAATTTGAGACCCTGTTCTGTTCTGTAATTCAGTTCCTGTGTAGCCAAGTTTACATTCCGTGTATTACTGATATCTTATGATGTTTCTTTTTCTGTGTGACTTATTTCAGTTAGAATCATCATACCTGAATCCACTCATTGTGCTGCTAAGGGCCTGATGACATAGATTTCATTGCTGAGTGATATTGCTTTGTAAGTAAATACCACAACTTCTTTATCCATTTTTCACTTTCTGCGATGTTGAACTTGTACTGTAAACGAGGTTCTTGTAAACAGAGGCGTCCAAACTTTGGGGTGGCTGTGTCTTTTTGATTTTAATTTCCCTAAGCTATAGGACCATAAGTGGAAGTGCCCTAGGCTCTGTTGCTTTGTTTTTTAGATGTTTCGGGAAACACCATACACTTCTCCCAAGTGTCTGTTGGCAATTTACATCCCGCCCATCAGCATAACAAGGCTCCCAGTTCTCCATGGCCTGTCCTGCCTTTCTGGATTTTACACTTTTTTCAGATGGCCCTTTTGACCGGGGGGAAGTGAGACTTCATTGTAGTGCAGATTTCCTTTGCAAGCTTGCTTGGTTGGCCAAAAAGGGCGTATGCGTTTTTTCCTGAATATATTCAGGAAAAAACGCATACGCCCTTTTTGGCCAAGTGCATCATTGTGGACGTTCTGCCTCTTTTCCTATGCTTTCAATGCAATTCCAGTCTACCTCCTGAAATCGGTTTCCTGCAATTCTGCCCCGCTTTCAAGTCCTCTTGGCAGCCTTACTTCAGTCTATTTTTGGACGATAGCTGTCATTTATAACTCTGCAGGTTTGTGAATTACAGTGCCCCTGAGCTCCTTTCTTCAACTCGCTTTCTTGTGACCTGGCCGCAACACCGCAGGATGGCTTCAGGCCCTAATCTGGTTCCGGCACGGCACGCTGAGCCTTTGGTTAATTCCTCTTCCTGGTGGGAAATGAGAGTTAAATTTGCCCGTCCAGACACCTCCAGCTAGTCTCTCATTGGTTCTCGCTATTCCTGTTCATCTTCCGCAGAAATTGCAAACTGGGCCAAACAGGAGGTTAAAGGGCTGACTCTCCAAGTGGGGAGAGTGTTAGTAAAGCGTCTGGAATGTTGCACCCGAGTACCAGGGGAGGAAAACTGAGACATATTTGAACACGTCTCCCGATCACATGGTTGATCATACTCTAGGTTCCACATGCATGTTTTAGCTGAAGGAAGAATACCTTAAACCTGGAGAGTTGAGACCCGTGGAATGGGTACCATGCAATATGACTTCAAAGGGTCTTCATTTGCTCACCGAACCTCTCCAATCCTATCACTGCTGCGTTTATGCCCCTGTACACATGCTTGATTCTCTTTCGGAGACATAGCAATCCATAGGTTTTAAGATACTTACTAGTCAGGTACATTCTTAGGCGTTTAATATGCGGTGTTGAGTCCATTTCGTTGAGCAAGGAGTAGCTCTTGTCTATTCCATATTTGGCTTAAGGAACTTTATCTGTGCTCATTTCAATCTCTGGTTTTATGCAGCACCCCAACTCACCTTTCCCCTTAAGCAAGCATAAGTTGGTTTTCTAAATTTGAGACCCTGTTCTGTTCTGTAATTCAGTTCCTGTGTAGCCAAGTTTACATTCCGTGTATTACTGATATCTTATGATGTTTCTTTTTCTGTGTGACTTATTTCAGTTAGAATCATCATACCTGAATCCACTCATTGTGCTGCTAAGGGCCTGATGACATAGATTTCATTGCTGAGTGATATTGCTTTGTAAGTAAATACCACAACTTCTTTATCCATTTTTCACTTTCTGCGATGTTGAACTTGTACTGTAAACGAGGTTCTTGTAAACAGAGGCGTCCCAACTTTGGGGTGGCTGTGTCTTTTTGATTTTAATTTCCCTAAGCTATAGGACCATAAGTGGAAGTGCCCTAGGCTCTGTTGCTTTGTTTTTTAGATGTTTCAGGAAACACCATACACTTCTCCCGAGTGTCTGTTGGCAATTTACATCCCGCCCATCAGCATAACAAGGCTCCCAGTTCTCCATGGCCTGTCCTGCCTTTCTGGATTTTACACTTTTTTCAGATGGCCCTTTTGACCGGGGGGAAGTGAGACTTCATTGTAGTGCAGATTTCCTTTGCAAGCTTGCTTGGTTGGCCAAAAAGGGCGTATGCGTTTTTTCCTGAATATATTCAGGAAAAAACGCATACGCCCTTTTTGGCCAAGTGCATCATTGTGGACGTTCTGCCTCTTTTCCTATGCTTTCAATGCAATTCCAGTCTACCTCCTGAAATCGGTTTCCTGCAATTCTGCCCCGCTTTCAAGTCCTCTTGGCAGCCTTACTTCAGTCTATTTTTGGACGATAGCTGTCATTTATAACTCTGCAGGTTTGTGAATTACAGTGCCCCTGAGCTCCTTTCTTCAACTCGCTTTCTTGTGACCTGGCCGCAACACCGCAGGATGGCTTCAGGCCCTAATCTGGTTCCGGCACGGCACGCTGAGCCTTTGGTTATTCCTCTTCCTGGTGGGAAATGAGAGTTAAATTTGCCCGTCCAGACACCTCCAGCTAGTCTCTCATTGGTTCTCGCTATTCCTGTTCATCTTCCGCAGAAATTGCAAACTGGGCCAAACAGGAGGTTAAAGGGCTGACTCTCCAAGTGGGGAGAGTGTTAGTAAAGCGTCTGGAATGTTGCACCCGAGTACCAGGGGAGGAAAACTGAGACATATTTGAACACGTCTCCCGATCACATGGTTGATCATACTCTGGGTTCCACATGCATGTTTTAGCTGAAGGAAGAATACCTTAAACCTGGGAGTTGAAACCCGTGGAATGGGTACCATGCAATATGACTTCAAAGGGTCTTCATTTGCTCACCGAACCTCTCCAATCCTATCACTGCTACGTTTACGCCCCTGTACACATGCTTGATTCTCTTTCGGAGACATAGCAATCCATAGGTTTTAAGATACTTACTAGTCAGGTACATTCTTAGGCGTTTAATATGCGGTGTTGAGTCCATTTCGTTGAGCAAGGAGTAGCTCTTGTCTATTCCATATTTGGCTTAAGGAACTTTATCTGTGCTCATTTCAATCTCTGGTTTTATGCAGCACCCCAACTCACCTTTCCCTTAAGCAAGCATAAGTTGGTTTTCTAAATTTGAGACCCTGTTCTGTTCTGTAATTCAGTTCCTGTGTAGCCAAGTTTACATTCCGTGTATTACTGATATCTTATGATGTTTCTTTTTCTGTGTGACTTATTTCAGTTAGAATCATCATACCTGAATCCACTCATTGTGCTGCTAAGGGCCTGATGACATAGATTTCATTGCTGAGTGATATTGCTTTGTAAGTAAATACCACAACTTCTTTATCCATTTTTCACTTTCTGCGATGTTGAACTTGTACTGTAAACGAGGTTCTTGTAAACAAAGGCGTTCCAAACTTTGGGGTGGCTGTGTCTTTTTGATTTTAATTTCCCTAAGCTATAGGACCATAAGTGGAAGTGCCCTAGGCTCTGTTGCTTTGTTTTTTAGATGTTTCAGGAAACACCATACACTTCTCCCGAGTGTCTGTTGGCAATTTACATCCCGCCCATCAGCATAACAAGGCTCCCAGTTCTCCATGGCCTGTCCTGCCTTTCTGGATTTTACACTTTTTTCAGATGGCCCTTTTGACCGGGGGGAAGTGAGACTTCATTGTAGTGCAGATTTCCTTTGCAAGCTTGCTTGGTTGGCCAAAAAGGGCGTATGCGTTTTTTCCTGAATATATTCAGGAAAAAACGCATACGCCCTTTTTGGCCAAGTGCATCATTGTGGACGTTCTGCCTCTTTTCCTATGCTTTCAATGCAATTCCAGTCTACCTCCTGAAATCGGTTTCCTGCAATTCTGCCCCGCTTTCAAGTCCTCTTGGCAGCCTTACTTCAGTCTATTTTTGGACGATAGCTGTCATTTATAACTCTGCAGGTTTGTGAATTACAGTGCCCCTGAGCTCCTTTCTTCAACTCGCTTTCTTGTGAGCTGGCCGCAACACCGCAGGATGGCTTCAGGCCCTAATCTGGTTCCGGCACGGCACGCTGAGCCTTTGGTTAATTCCTCTTCCTGGTGGGAAATGAGAGTTAAATTTGCCCGTCCAGACACCTCCAGCTAGCCTCTCATTGGTTCTCGCTATTCCTGTTCATCTTCCGCAGAAATTGCAAACTGGGCCAAACAGGAGGTTAAAGGGACTGACTCTCCAAGTGGGGAGAGTGTTAGTAAAGCGTCTGGAATGTTGCACCCGAGTACCAGGGGAGGAAAACTGAGACATATTTGAACACGTCTCCCGATCACATGGTTGATCATACTCTGGGTTCCACATGCATGTTTTAGCTGAAGGAAGAATACCTTAAACCTGGAGAGTTGAGACCCGTGGAATGGGTACCATGCAATATGACTTCAAAGGGTCTTCATTTGCTCACCGAACCTCTCCAATCCTATCACTGCTGCGTTTATGCCCCTGTACACATGCTTGATTCTCTTTCGGAGACATAGCAATCCATAGGTTTTAAGATACTTACTAGTCAGGTACATTCTTAGGCGTTTAATATGCGGTGTTGAGTCCATTTCGTTGAGCAAGGAGTAGCTCTTGTCTATTCCATATTTGGCTTAAGGAACTTTATCTGTGCTCATTTCAATCTCTGGTTTTATGCAGCACCCCAACTCACCTTTCCCCTTAAGCAAGCATAAGTTGGTTTTCTAAATTTGAGACCCTGTTCTGTTCTGTAATTCAGTTCCTGTGTAGCCAAGTTTACATTCCGTGTATTACTGATATCTTATGATGTTTCTTTTTCTGTGTGACTTATTTCAGTTAGAATCATCATACCTGAATCCACTCATTGTGCTGCTAAGGGCCTGATGACATAGATTTCATTGCTGAGTGATATTGCTTTGTAAGTAAATACCACAACTTCTTTATCCATTTTTCACTTTCTGCGATGTTGAACTTGTACTGTAAACGAGGTTCTTGTAAACAGAGGCGTCCCAAACTTTGGGGTGGCTGTGTCTTTTTGATTTTAATTTCCCTAAGCTATAGGACCAGAAAAGGCAGTGCCCTAGGCTCTGTTGCTTTGTTTTTTAGATGTTTCAGGAAACACCATACACTTCTCCCGAGTGTCTGTTGGCAATTTACATCCCGCCCATCAGCATAACAAGGCTCCCAGTTCTCCATGGCCTGTCCTGCCTTTCTGGATTTTACACTTTTTTCAGATGGCCCTTGTGACTGGGGGGAAGTGAGACTTCATTGTAGTGCAGATTTCCTTTGCAAGCTTGCTTGGTTGGCCAAAAAGGGCGTATGCGTTTTTTCCTGAATATATTCAGGAAAAAACGCATACGCCCTTTTTGGCCAAGTGCATCATTGTGGACGTTCTGCCTCTTTTCCTATGCTTTCAATGCAATTCCAGTCTACCTCCTGAAATCGGTTTCCTGCAATTCTGCCCCGCTTTCAAGTCCTCTTGGCAGCCTTACTTCAGTCTATTTTTGGACGATAGCTGTCATTTATAACTCTGCAGGTTTGTGAATTACAGTGCCCCTGAGCTCCTTTCTTCAACTCGCTTTCTTGTGAGCTGGCCGCAACACCGCAGGATGGCTTCAGGCCCTAATCTGGTTCCGGCACGGCACGCTGAGCCTTTGGTTAATTCCTCTTCCTGGTGGGAAATGAGAGTTAAATTTGCCCGTCCAGACACCTCCAGCTAGTCTCTCATTGGTTCTCGCTATTCCTGTTCATCTTCCGCAGAAATTGCAAACTGGGCCAAACAGGAGGTTAAAGGGACTGACTCTCCAAGTGGGGAGAGTGTTAGTAAAGCGTCTGGAATGTTGCACCCGAGTACCAGGGGAGGAAAACTGAGACATATTTGAACACGTCTCCCGATCACATGGTTGATCATACTCTGGGTTCCACATGCATGTTTTAGCTGAAGGAAGAATACCTTAAACCTGGAGAGTTGAAACCCGTGGAATGGGTACCATGCAATATGACTTCAAAGGGTCTTCATTTGCTCACCGAACCTCTCCAATCCTATCACTGCTGCGTTTATGCCCCTGTACACATGCTTGATTCTCTTTTGGAGACATAGCAATCCATAGGTTTTAAGATACTTACTAGTCAGGTACATTCTTAGGCGTTTAATATGCGGTGTTGAGTCCATTTCGTTGAGCAAGGAGTAGCTCTTGTCTATTCCATATTTGGCTTAAGGAACTTTATCTGTGCTCATTTCAATCTCTGGTTTTATGCAGCACCCCAACTCACCTTTCCCCTTAAGCAAGCATAAGTTGGTTTTCTAAATTTGAGACCCTGTTCTGTTCTGTAATTCAGTTCCTGTGTAGCCAAGTTTACATTCCGTGTATTACTGATATCTTATGATGTTTCTTTTTCTGTGTGACTTATTTCAGTTAGAATCATCATACCTGAATCCACTCATTGTGCTGCTAAGGGCCTGATGACATAGATTTCATTGCTGAGTGATATTGCTTTGTAAGTAAATACCACAACTTCTTTATCCATTTTTCACTTTCTGCGATGTTGAACTTGTACTGTAAACGAGGTTCTTGTAAACAGAGGCGTTCCAAACTTTGGGGTGGCTGTGTCTTTTTGATTTTAATTTCCCTAAGCTATAGGACCATAAGTGGAAGTGCCCTAGGCTCTGTTGCTTTGTTTTTTAGATGTTTCAGGAAACACCATACACTTCTCCCGAGTGTCTGTTGGCAATTTACATCCCGCCCATCAGCATAACAAGGCTCCCAGTTCTCCATGGCCTGTCCTGCCTTTCTGGATTTTACACTTTTTTCAGATGGCCCTTTTGACCGGGGGGAAGTGAGACTTCATTGTAGTGCAGATTTCCTTTGCAAGCTTGCTTGGTTGGCCAAAAAGGGCGTATGCGTTTTTTCCTGAATATATTCAGGAAAAAACGCATACGCCCTTTTTGGCCAAGTGCATCATTGTGGACGTTCTGCCTCTTTTCCTATGCTTTCAATGCAATTCCAGTCTACCTCCTGAAATCGGTTTCCTGCAATTCTGCCCCGCTTTCAAGTCCTCTTGGCAGCCTTACTTCAGTCTATTTTTGGACGATAGCTGTCATTTATAACTCTGCAGGTTTGTGAATTACAGTGCCCCTGAGCTCCTTTCTTCAACTCGCTTTCTTGTGAGCTGGCCGCAACACCGCAGGATGGCTTCAGGCCCTAATCTGGTTCCGGCACGGCACGCTGAGCCTTTGGTTAATTCCTCTTCGTGGTGGGAAATGAGAGTTAAATTTGCCCGTCCAGACACCTCCAGCTAGTATCTCATTGGTTCTCGCTATTCCTGTTCATCTTCCGCAGAAATTGCAAACTGGGCCAAACAGGAGGTTAAAGGCGCTGACTCTCCAAGTGGGGAGAGTGTTAGTAAAGCGTCTGGAATGTTGCACCCGAGTACCAGGGGAGGAAAACTGAGACATATTTGAACACGTCTCCCGATCACATGGTTGATCATACTCTGGGTTCCACATGCATGTTTTAGCTGAAGGAAGAATACCTTAAACCTGGAGAGTTGAAACCCGTGGAATGGGTACCATGCAATATGACTTCAAAGGGTCTTCATTTGCTCACCGAACCTCTCCAATCCTATCACTGCTGCGTTTATGCCCCTGTACACATGCTTGATTCTCTTTCGGAGACATAGCAATCCATAGGTTTTAAGATACTTACTAGTCAGGTACATTCTTAGGCGTTTAATATGCGGTGTTGAGTCCATTTCGTTGAGCAAGGAGTAGCTCTTGTCTATTCCATATTTGGCTTAAGGAACTTTATCTGTGCTCATTTCAATCTCTGGTTTTATGCAGCACCCCAACTCACCTTTCCCTTAAGCAAGCATAAGTTGGTTTTCTAAATTTGAGACCCTGTTCTGTTCTGTAATTCAGTTCCTGTGTAGCCAAGTTTACATTCCGTGTATTACTGATATCTTATGATGTTTCTTTTTCTGTGTGACTTATTTCAGTTAGAATCATCATACCTGAATCCACTCATTGTGCTGCTAAGGGCCTGATGACATAGATTTCATTGCTGAGTGATATTGCTTTGTAAGTAAATACCACAACTTCTTTATCCATTTTTCACTTTCTGCGATGTTGAACTTGTACTGTAAATGAGGTTCTTGTAAACAGAGGCGTCCCAAACTTTGGGGTGGCTGTGTCTTTTTGATTTTAATTTCCCTAAGCTATAGGACCATAAGTGGAAGTGCCCTAGGCTCTGTTGCTTTGTTTTTTAGATGTTTCAGGAAACACCATACACTTCTCCCGAGTGTCTGTTGGCAATTTACATCCCGCCCATCAGCATAACAAGGCTCCCAGTTCTCCATGGCCTGTCCTGCCTTTCTGGATTTTACACTTTTTTCAGATGGCCCTTTTGACCGGGGGGAAGTGAGACTTCATTGTAGTGCAGATTTCCTTTGCAAGCTTGCTTGGTTGGCCAAAAAGGGCGTATGCGTTTTTTCCTGAATATATTCAGGAAAAAACGCATACGCCCTTTTTGGCCAAGTGCATCATTGTGGACGTTCTGCCTCTTTTCCTATGCTTTCAATGCAATTCCAGTCTACCTCCTGAAATCGGTTTCCTGCAATTCTGCCCCGCTTTCAAGTCCTCTTGGCAGCCTTACTTCAGTCTATTTTTGGACGATAGCTGTCATTTATAACTCTGCAGGTTTGTGAATTACAGTGCCCCTGAGCTCCTTTCTTCAACTCGCTTTCTTTTGAGCTGGCCGCAACACCGCAGGATGGCTTCAGGCCCTAATCTGGTTCCGGCACGGCACGCTGAGCCTTTGGTTAATTCCTCTTCCTGGTGGGAAATGAGAGTTAAATTTGCCCGTCCAGACACCTCCAGCTAGTCTCTCATTGGTTCTCGCTATTCCTGTTCATCTTCCGCAGAAATTGCAAACTGGGCCAAACAGGAGGTTAAAGGGCTGACTCTCCAAGTGGGGAGAGTGTTAGTAAAGCGTCTGGAATGTTGCACCCGAGTACCAGGGGAGGAAAACTGAGACATATTTGAACACGTCTCCCGATCACATGGTTGATCATACTCTGGGTTCCACATGCATGTTTTAGCTGAAGGAAGAATACCTTAAACCTGGGAGTTGAAACCCGTGGAATGGGTACCATGCAATATGACTTCAAAGGGTCTTCATTTGCTCACCGAACCTCTCCAATCCTATCACTGCTGCGTTTATGCCCCTGTACACATGCTTGATTCTCTTTCGGAGACATAGCAATCCATAGGTTTTAAGATACTTACTAGTCAGGTACATTCTTAGGCGTTTAATATGCGGTGTTGAGTCCATTTCGTTGAGCAAGGAGTAGCTCTTGTCTATTCCATATTTGGCTTAAGGAACTTTATCTGTGCTCATTTCAATCTCTGGTTTTATGCAGCACCCCAACTCACCTTTACCCTTAAGCAAGCATAAGTTGGTTTTCTAAATTTGAGACCCTGTTCTGTTCTGTAATTCAGTTCCTGTGTAGCCAAGTTTACATTCCGTGTATTACTGATATCTTATGATGTTTCTTTTTCTGTGTGACTTATTTCAGTTAGAATCATCATACCTGAATCCACTCATTGTGCTGCTAAGGGCCTGATGACATAGATTTCATTGCTGAGTGATATTGCTTTGTAAGTAAATACCACAACTTCTTTATCCATTTTTCACTTTCTGCGATGTTGAACTTGTACTGTAAACGAGGTTCTTGTAAACAGAGGCGTCCCAAACTTTGGGGTGGCTGTGTCTTTTTGATTTTAATTTCCCTAAGCTATAGGACCATAAGTGGAAGTGCCCTAGGCTCTGTTGCTTTGTTTTTTAGATGTTTCAGGAAACACCATACACTTCTCCCGAGTGTCTGTTGGCAATTTACATCCCGCCCATCAGCATAACAAGGCTCCCAGTTCTCCATGGCCTGTCCTGCCTTTCTGGATTTTACACTTTTTTCAGATGGCCCTTTTGACCGGGGGGAAGTGAGACTTCATTGTAGTGCAGATTTCCTTTGCAAGCTTGCTTGGTTGGCCAAAAAGGGCGTATGCGTTTTTTCCTGAATATATTCAGGAAAAAACGCATACGCCCTTTTTGGCCAAGTGCATCATTGTGGACGTTCTGCCTCTTTTCCTATGCTTTCAATGCAATTCCAGTCTACCTCCTGAAATCGGTTTCCTGCAATTCTGCCCCGCTTTCAAGTCCTCTTGGCAGCCTTACTTCAGTCTATTTTTGGACGATAGCTGTCATTTATAACTCTGCAGGTTTGTGAATTACAGTGCCCCTGAGCTCCTTTCTTCAACTCGCTTTCTTGTGAGCTGGCCGCAACACCGCAGGATGGCTTCAGGCCCTAATCTGGTTCCGGCACGGCACGCTGAGCCTTTGGTTAATTCCTCTTCCTGGTGGGAAATGAGAGTTAAATTTGCCCGTCCAGACACCTCCAGCTAGTCTCTCATTGGTTCTCGCTATTCCTGTTCATCTTCCGCAGAAATTGCAAACTGGGCCAAACAGGAGGTTAAAGGGCTGACTCTCCAAGTGGGGAGAGTGTTAGTAAAGCGTCTGGAATGTTGCACCCGAGTACCAGGGGAGGAAAACTGAGACATATTTGAACACGTCTCCCGATCACATGGTTGATCATACTCTGGGTTCCACATGCATGTTTTAGCTGAAGGAAGAATACCTTAAACCTGGGAGTTGAAACCCGTGGAATGGGTACCATGCAATATGACTTCAAAGGGTCTTCATTTGCTCACCGAACCTCTCCAATCCTATCACTGCTGCGTTTATGCCCCTGTACACATGCTTGATTCTCTTTCGGAGACATAGCAATCCATAGGTTTTAAGATACTTACTAGTCAGGTACATTCTTAGGCGTTTAATATGCGGTGTTGAGTCCATTTCGTTGAGCAAGGAGTAGCTCTTGTCTATTCCATATTTGGCTTAAGGAACTTTATCTGTGCTCATTTCAATCTCTGGTTTTATGCAGCACCCCAACTCACCTTTCCCCTTAAGCAAGCATAAGTTGGTTTTCTAAATTTGAGACCCTGTTCTGTTCTGTAATTCAGTTCCTGTGTAGCCAAGTTTACATTCCGTGTATTACTGATATCTTATGATGTTTCTTTTTCTGTGTGACTTATTTCAGTTAGAATCATCATACCTGAATCCACTCATTGTGCTGCTAAGGGCCTGATGACATAGATTTCATTGCTGAGTGATATTGCTTTGTAAGTAAATACCACAACTTCTTTATCCATTTTTCACTTTCTGCGATGTTGAACTTGTACTGTAAACGAGGTTCTTGTAAACAGAGCCGTTCCATACTTTGGGGTGGCTGTGTCTTTTTGATTTTAATTTCCCTAAGCTATAGGACCATAAGTGGAAGTGCCCTAGGCTCTGTTGCTTTGTTTTTTAGATGTTTCAGGAAACACCATACACTTCTCCCGAGTGTCTGTTGGCAATTTACATCCCGCCCATCAGCATAACAAGGCTCCCAGTTCTCCATGGCCTGTCCTGCCTTTCTGGATTTTACACTTTTTTCAGATGGCCCTTTTGACCGGGGGGAAGTGAGACTTCATTGTAGTGCAGATTTCCTTTGCAAGCTTGCTTGGTTGGCCAAAAAGGGCGTATGCGTTTTTTCCTGAATATATTCAGGAAAAAACGCATACGCCCTTTTTGGCCAAGTGCATCATTGTGGACGTTCTGCCTCTTTTCCTATGCTTTCAATGCAATTCCAGTCTACCTCCTGAAATCGGTTTCCTGCAATTCTGCCCCGCTTTCAAGTCCTCTTGGCAGCCTTACTTCAGTCTATTTTTGGACGATAGCTGTCATTTATAACTCTGCAGGTTTGTGAATTACAGTGCCCCTGAGCTCCTTTCTTCAACTCGCTTTCTTGTGACCTGGCCGCAACACCGCAGGATGGCTTCAGGCCCTAATCTGGTTCCGGCACGGCACGCTGAGCCTTTGGTTAATTCCTCTTCCTGGTGGGAAATGAGAGTTAAATTTGCCCGTCCAGACACCTCCAGCTAGTCTCTCATTGGTTCTCGCTATTCCTGTTCATCTTCCGCAGAAATTGCAAACTGGGCCAAACAGGAGGTTAAAGGGCTGACTCTCCAAGTGGGGAGAGTGTTAGTAAAGCGTCTGGAATGTTGCACCCGAGTACCAGGGGAGGAAAACTGAGACATATTTGAACACGTCTCCCGATCACATGGTTGATCATACTCTGGGTTCCACATGCATGTTTTAGCTGAAGGAAGAATACCTTAAACCTGGAGAGTTGAAACCCGTGGAATGGGTACCATGCAATATGACTTCAAAGGGTCTTCATTTGCTCACCGAACCTCTCCAATCCTATCACTGCTGCGTTTATGCCCCTGTACACATGCTTGATTCTCTTTCGGAGACATAGCAATCCATAGGTTTTAAGATACTTACTAGTCAGGTACATTCTTAGGCGTTTAATATGCGGTGTTGAGTCCATTTCGTTGAGCAAGGAGTAGCTCTTGTCTATTCCATATTTGGCTTAAGGAACTTTATCTGTGCTCATTTCAATCTCTGGTTTTATGCAGCACCCCAACTCACCTTTCCCCTTAAGCAAGCATAAGTTGGTTTTCTAAATTTGAGACCCTGTTCTGTTCTGTAATTCAGTTCCTGTGTAGCCAAGTTTACATTCCGTGTATTACTGATATCTTATGATGTTTCTTTTTCTGTGTGACTTATTTCAGTTAGAATCATCATACCTGAATCCACTCATTGTGCTGCTAAGGGCCTGATGACATAGATTTCATTGCTGAGTGATATTGCTTTGTAAGTGAATACCACAACTTCTTTATCCATTTTTCACTTTCTGCGATGTTGAACTTGTACTGTAAACGAGGTTCTTGTAAACAGAGCCGTTCCAAACTTTGGGGTGGCTGTGTCTTTTTGATTTTAATTTCCCTAAGCTATAGGACCATAAGTGGAAGTGCCCTAGGCTCTGTTGCTTTGTTTTTTAGATGTTTCAGGAAACACCATACACTTCTCCCGAGTGTCTGTTGGCAATTTACATCCCGCCCATCAGCATAACAAGGCTCCCAGTTCTCCATGGCCTGTCCTGCCTTTCTGGATTTTACACTTTTTTCAGATGGCCCTTTTGACCGGGGGGAAGTGAGACTTCATTGTAGTGCAGATTTCCTTTGCAAGCTTGCTTGGTTGGCCAAAAAGGGCGTATGCGTTTTTTCCTGAATATATTCAGGAAAAAACGCATACGCCCTTTTTGGCCAAGTGCATCATTGTGGACGTTCTGCCTCTTTTCCTATGCTTTCAATGCAATTCCAGTCTACCTCCTGAAATCGGTTTCCTGCAATTCTGCCCCGCTTTCAAGTCCTCTTGGCAGCCTTACTTCAGTCTATTTTTGGACGATAGCTGTCATTTATAACTCTGCAGGTTTGTGAATTACAGTGCCCCTGAGCTCCTTTCTTCAACTCGCTTTCTTGTGACTGGCCGCAACACCGCAGGATGGCTTCAGGCCCTAATCTGGTTCCGGCACGGCACGCTGAGCCTTTGGTTATTTCCTCTTCCTGGTGGGAAATGAGAGTTAAATTTGCCCGTCCAGACACCTCCAGCTAGTCTCTCATTGGTTCTCGCTATTCCTGTTCATCTTCCGCAGAAATTGCAAACTGGGCCAAACAGGAGGTTAAAGGGCTGACTCTCCAAGTGGGGAGAGTGTTAGTAAAGCGTCTGGAATGTTGCACCCGAGTACCAGGGGAGGAAAACTGAGACATATTTGAACACGTCTCCCGATCACATGGTTGATCATACTCTGGGTTCCACATGCATGTTTTAGCTGAAGGAAGAATACCTTAAACCTGGAGAGTTGAAACCCGTGGAATGGGTACCATGCAATATGACTTCAAAGGGTCTTCATTTGCTCACCGAACCTCTCCAATCCTATCACTGCTGCGTTTATGCCCCTGTACACATGCTTGATTCTCTTTCGGAGACATAGCAATCCATAGGTTTTAAGATACTTACTAGTCAGGTACATTCTTAGGCGTTTAATATGCGGTGTTGAGTCCATTTCGTTGAGCAAGGAGTAGCTCTTGTCTATTCCATATTTGGCTTAAGGAACTTTATCTGTGCTCATTTCAATCTCTGGTTTTATGCAGCACCCCACCTCACCTTTCCCTTAAGCAAGCATAAGTTGGTTTTCTAAATTTGAGACCCTGTTCTGTTCTGTAATTCAGTTCCTGTGTAGCCAAGTTTACATTCCGTGTATTACTGATATCTTATGATGTTTCTTTTTCTGTGTGACTTATTTCAGTTAGAATCATCATACCTGAATCCACTCATTGTGCTGCTAAGGGCCTGATGACATAGATTTCATTGCTGAGTGATATTGCTTTGTAAGTAAATACCACAACTTCTTTATCCATTTTTCACTTTCTGCGATGTTGAACTTGTACTGTAAACGAGGTTCTTGTAAACAGAGCCGTTCCAAACTTTGGGGTGGCTGTGTCTTTTTGATTTTAATTTCCCTAAGCTATAGGACCATAAGTGGAAGTGCCCTAGGCTCTGTTGCTTTGTTTTTTAGATGTTTCAGGAAACACCATACACTTCTCCCGAGTGTCTGTTGGCAATTTACATCCCGCCCATCAGCATAACAAGGCTCCCAGTTCTCCATGGCCTGTCCTGCCTTTCTGGATTTTACACTTTTTTCAGATGGCCCTTTTGACCGGGGGGAAGTGAGACTTCATTGTAGTGCAGATTTCCTTTGCAAGCTTGCTTGGTTGGCCAAAAAGGGCGTATGCGTTTTTTCCTGAATATATTCAGGAAAAAACGCATACGCCCTTTTTGGCCAAGTGCATCATTGTGGACGTTCTGCCTCTTTTCCTATGCTTTCAATGCAATTCCAGTCTACCTCCTGAAATCGGTTTCCTGCAATTCTGCCCCGCTTTCAAGTCCTCTTGGCAGCCTTACTTCAGTCTATTTTTGGACGATAGCTGTCATTTATAACTCTGCAGGTTTGTGAATTACAGTGCCCCTGAGCTCCTTTCTTCGACTTGCTTTCTTGTGACCTGGCCGCAACACCGCAGGATGGCTTCAGGCCCTAATCTGGTTCCGGCACGGCACGCTGAGCCTTTGGTTAATTCCTCTTCCTGGTGGGAAATGAGAGTTAAATTTGCCCGTCCAGACACCTCCAGCTAGTCTCTCATTGGTTCTCGCTATTCCTGTTCATCTTCCGCAGAAATTGCAAACTGGGCCAAACAGGAGGTTAAAGGCGCTGACTCTCCAAGTGGGGAGAGTGTTAGTAAAGCGTCTGGAATGTTGCACCCGAGTACCAGGGGAGGAAAACTGAGACATATTTGAACACGTCTCCCGATCACATGGTTGATCATACTCTGGGTTCCACAAGCATGTTTTAGCTGAAGGAAGAATACCTTAAACCTGAGAGTTGAAACCCGTGGAATGGGTACCATGCAATATGACTTCAAAGGGTCTTCATTTGCTCACCGAACCTCTCCAATCCTATCACTGCTGCGTTTATGCCCCTGTACACATGCTTGATTCTCTTTCGGAGACATAGCAATCCATAGGTTTTAAGATACTTACTAGTCAGGTACATTCTTAGGCGTTTAATATGCGGTGTTGAGTCCATTTCGTTGAGCAAGGAGTAGCTCTTGTCTATTCCATATTTGGCTTAAGGAACTTTATCTGTGCTCATTTCAATCTCTGGTTTTATGCAGCACCCCAACTCACCTTTACCCTTAAGCAAGCATAAGTTGGTTTTCTAAATTTGAGACCCTGTTCTGTTCTGTAATTCAGTTCCTGTGTAGCCAAGTTTACATTCCGTGTATTACTGATATCTTATGATGTTTCTTTTTCTGTGTGACTTATTTCAGTTAGAATCATCATACCTGAATCCACTCATTGTGCTGCTAAGGGCCTGATGACATAGATTTCATTGCTGAGTGATATTGCTTTGTAAGTAAATACCACAACTTCTTTATCCATTTTTCACTTTCTGCGATGTTGAACTTGTACTGTAAACGAGGTTCTTGTAAACAGAGCCGTTCCAAACTTTGGGGTGGCTGTGTCTTTTTGATTTTAATTTCCCTAAGCTATAGGACCATAAGTGGAAGTGCCCTAGGTTCTGTTGCTTTGTTTTTTAGATGTTTCAGGAAACACCATACACTTCTCCCGAGTGTCTGTTGGCAATTTACATCCCGCCCATCAGCATAACAAGGCTCCCAGTTCTCCATGGCCTGTCCTGCCTTTCTGGATTTTACACTTTTTTCAGATGGCCCTTTTGACCGGGGGGAAGTGAGACTTCATTGTAGTGCAGATTTCCTTTGCAAGCTTGCTTGGTTGGCCAAAAAGGGCGTATGCGTTTTTTCCTGAATATATTCAGGAAAAAACGCATACGCCCTTTTTGGCCAAGTGCATCATTGTGGACGTTCTGCCTCTTTTCCTATGCTTTCAATGCAATTCCAGTCTACCTCCTGAAATCGGTTTCCTGCAATTCTGCCCCGCTTTCAAGTCCTCTTGGCAGCCTTACTTCAGTCTATTTTTGGACGATAGCTGTCATTTATAACTCTGCAGGTTTGTGAATTACAGTGCCCCTGAGCTCCTTTCTTCAACTCGCTTTCTTTTGAGCTGGCCGCAACACCGCAGGATGGCTTCAGGCCCTAATCTGGTTCCGGCACGGCACGCTGAGCCTTTGGTTAATTCCTCTTCCTGGTGGGAAATGAGAGTTAAATTTGCCCGTCCAGACACCTCCAGCTAGTCTCTCATTGGTTCTCGCTATTCCTGTTCATCTTCCGCAGAAATTGCAAACTGGGCCAAACAGGAGGTTAAAGGGCTGACTCTCCAAGTGGGGAGAGTGTTAGTAAAGCGTCTGGAATGTTGCACCCGAGTACCAGGGGAGGAAAACTGAGACATATTTGAACACGTCTCCCGATCACATGGTTGATCATACTCTGGGTTCCACATGCATGTTTTAGCTGAAGGAAGAATACCTTAAACCTGGAGAGTTGAAACCCGTGGAATGGGTACCATGCAATATGACTTCAAAGGGTCTTCATTTGCTCACCGAACCTCTCCAATCCTATCACTGCTGCGTTTATGCCCCTGTACACATGCTTGATTCTCTTTCGGAGACATAGCAATCCATAGGTTTTAAGATACTTACTAGTCAGGTACATTCTTAGGCGTTTAATATGCGGTGTTGAGTCCATTTCGTTGAGCAAGGAGTAGCTCTTGTCTATTCCATATTTGGCTTAAGGAACTTTATCTGTGCTCATTTCAATCTCTGGTTTTATGCAGCACCCCAACTCACCTTTCCCTTAAGCAAGCATAAGTTGGTTTTCTAAATTTGAGACCCTGTTCTGTTCTGTAATTCAGTTCCTGTGTAGCCAAGTTTACATTCCGTGTATTACTGATATCTTATGATGTTTCTTTTTCTGTGTGACTTATTTCAGTTAGAATCATCATACCTGAATCCACTCATTGTGCTGCTAAGGGCCTGATGACACAGATTTCATTGCTGAGTGATATTGCTTTGTAAGTAAATACCACAACTTCTTTATCCATTTTTCACTTTCTGCGATGTTGAACTTGTACTGTAAACGAGGTTCTTGTAAACAGAGCCGTCCCAAACTTTGGGGTGGCTGTGTCTTTTTGATTTTAATTTCCCTAAGCTATAGGACCATAAGTGGAAGTGCCCTAGGCTCTGTTGCTTTGTTTTTTAGATGTTTCAGGAAACACCATACACTTCTCCCGAGTGTCTGTTGGCAATTTACATCCCGCCCATCAGCATAACAAGGCTCCCAGTTCTCCATGGCCTGTCCTGCCTTTCTGGATTTTACACTTTTTTCAGATGGCCCTTTTGACCGGGGGGAAGTGAGACTTCATTGTAGTGCAGATTTCCTTTGCAAGCTTGCTTGGTTGGCCAAAAAGGGCGTATGCGTTTTTTCCTGAATATATTCAGGAAAAAACGCATACGCCCTTTTTGGCCAAGTGCATCATTGTGGACGTTCTGCCTCTTTTCCTATGCTTTCAATGCAATTCCAGTCTACCTCCTGAAATCGGTTTCCTGCAATTCTGCCCCGCTTTCAAGTCCTCTTGGCAGCCTTACTTCAGTCTATTTTTGGACGATAGCTGTCATTTATAACTCTGCAGGTTTGTGAATTACAGTGCCCCTGAGCTCCTTTCTTCAACTCGCTTTCTTGTGAGCTGGCCGCAACACCGCAGGATGGCTTCAGGCCCTAATCTGGTTCCGGCACGGCACGCTGAGCCTTTGGTTAATTCCTCTTCCTGGTGGGAAATGAGAGTTAAATTTGCCCGTCCAGACACCTCCAGCTAGTCTCTCATTGGTTCTCGCTATTCCTGTTCATCTTCCGCAGAAATTGCAAACTGGGCCAAACAGGAGGTTAAAGGGCTGACTCTCCAAGTGGGGAGAGTGTTAGTAAAGCGTCTGGAATGTTGCACCCGAGTACCAGGGGAGGAAAACTGAGACATATTTGAACACGTCTCCCGATCACATGGTTGATCATACTCTGGGTTCCACATGCATGTTTTAGCTGAAGGAAGAATACCTTAAACCTGGGAGTTGAAACCCGTGGAATGGGTACCATGCAATATGACTTCAAAGGGTCTTCATTTGCTCACCGAACCTCTCCAATCCTATCACTGCTGCGTTTATGCCCCTGTACACATGCTTGATTCTCTTTCGGAGACATAGCAATCCATAGGTTTTAAGATACTTACTAGTCAGGTACATTCTTAGGCGTTTAATATGCGGTGTTGAGTCCATTTCGTTGAGCAAGGAGTAGCTCTTGTCTATTCCATATTTGGCTTAAGGAACTTTATCTGTGCTCATTTCAATCTCTGGTTTTATGCAGCACCCCAACTCACCTTCCCCTTAAGCAAGCATAAGTTGGTTTTCTAAATTTGAGACCCTGTTCTGTTCTGTAATTCAGTTCCTGTGTAGCCAAGTTTACATTCCGTGTATTACTGATATCTTATGATGTTTCTTTTTCTGTGTGACTTATTTCAGTTAGAATCATCATACCTGAATCCACTCATTGTGCTGCTAAGGGCCTGATGACACAGATTTCATTGCTGAGTGATATTGCTTTGTAAGTAAATACCACAACTTCTTTATCCATTTTTCACTTTCTGCGATGTTGAACTTGTACTGTAAACGAGGTTCTTGTAAACAGAGCCGTTCCAAACTTTGGGGTGGCTGTGTCTTTTTGATTTTAATTTCCCTAAGCTATAGGACCATAAGTGGAAGTGCCCTAGGCTCTGTTGCTTTGTTTTTTAGATGTTTCAGGAAACACCATACACTTCTCCCGAGTGTCTGTTGGCAATTTACATCCCGCCCATCAGCATAACAAGGCTCCCAGTTCTCCATGGCCTGTCCTGCCTTTCTGGATTTTACACTTTTTTCAGATGGCCCTTTTGACCGGGGGGAAGTGAGACTTCATTGTAGTGCAGATTTCCTTTGCAAGCTTGCTTGGTTGGCCAAAAAGGGCGTATGCGTTTTTTCCTGAATATATTCAGGAAAAAACGCATACGCCCTTTTTGGCCAAGTGCATCATTGTGGACGTTCTGCCTCTTTTCCTATGCTTTCAATGCAATTCCAGTCTACCTCCTGAAATCGGTTTCCTGCAATTCTGCCCCGCTTTCAAGTCCTCTTGGCAGCCTTACTTCAGTCTATTTTTGGACGATAGCTGTCATTTATAACTCTGCAGGTTTGTGAATTACAGTGCCCCTGAGCTCCTTTCTTCAACTCGCTTTCTTGTGACCTGGCCGCAACACCGCAGGATGGCTTCAGGCCCTAATCTGGTTCCGGCACGGCACGCTGAGCCTTTGGTTAATTCCTCTTCCTGGTGGGAAATGAGAGTTAAATTTGCCCGTCCAGACACCTCCAGCTAGTCTCTCATTGGTTCTCGCTATTCCTGTTCATCTTCCGCAGAAATTGCAAACTGGGCCAAACAGGAGGTTAAAGGGACTGACTCTCCAAGTCGGGAGAGTGTTAGTAAAGCGTCTGGAATGTTGCACCCGAGTACCAGGGGAGGAAAACTGAGACATATTTGAACACGTCTCCCGATCACATGGTTGATCATACTCTGGGTTCCACATGCATGTTTTAGCTGAAGGAAGAATACCTTAAACCTGGGAGTTGAAACCCGTGGAATGGGTACCATGCAATATGACTTCAAAGGGTCTTCATTTGCTCACCGAACCTCTCCAATCCTATCACTGCTGCGTTTATGCCCCTGTACACATGCTTGATTCTCTTTCGGAGACATAGCAATCCATAGGTTTTAAGATACTTACTAGTCAGGTACATTCTTAGGCGTTTAATATGGGGTGTTGAGTCCATTTCGTTGAGCAAGGAGTAGCTCTTGTCTATTCCATATTTGGCTTAAGGAACTTTATCTGTGCTCATTTCAATCTCTGGTTTTATGCAGCACCCCAACTCACCTTTACCCTTAAGCAAGCATAAGTTGGTTTTCTAAATTTGAGACCCTGTTCTGTTCTGTAATTCAGTTCCTGTGTAGCCAAGTTTACATTCCGTGTATTACTGATATCTTATGATGTTTCTTTTTCTGTGTGACTTATTTCAGTTAGAATCATCATACCTGAATCCACTCATTGTGCTGCTAAGGGCCTGATGACATAGATTTCATTGCTGAGTGATATTGCTTTGTAAGTAAATACCACAACTTCTTTATCCATTTTTCACTTTCTGCGATGTTGAACTTGTACTGTAAACGAGGTTCTTGTAAACAGAGCCGTTCCAAACTTTGGGGTGGCTGTGTCTTTTTGATTTTAATTTCCCTAAGCTATAGGACCATAAGTGGAAGTGCCCTAGGCTCTGTTGCTTTGTTTTTTAGATGTTTCAGGAAACACCATACACTTCTCCCGAGTGTCTGTTGGCAATTTACATCCCGCCCATCAGCATAACAAGGCTCCCAGTTCTCCATGGCCTGTCCTGCCTTTCTGGATTTTACACTTTTTTCAGATGGCCCTTTTGACCGGGGGGAAGTGAGACTTCATTGTAGTGCAGATTTCCTTTGCAAGCTTGCTTGGTTGGCCAAAAAGGGCGTATGCGTTTTTTCCTGAATATATTCAGGAAAAAACGCATACGCCCTTTTTGGCCAAGTGCATCATTGTGGACGTTCTGCCTCTTTTCCTATGCTTTCAATGCAATTCCAGTCTACCTCCTGAAATCGGTTTCCTGCAATTCTGCCCCGCTTTCAAGTCCTCTTGGCAGCCTTACTTCAGTCTATTTTTGGACGATAGCTGTCATTTATAACTCTGCAGGTTTGTGAATTACAGTGCCCCTGAGCTCCTTTCTTCAACTCGCTTTCTTGTGACCTGGCCGCAACACCGCAGGATGGCTTCAGGCCCTAATCTGGTTCCGGCACGGCATGCTGAGCCTTTGGTTATTCCTCTTCCTGGTGGGAAATGAGAGTTAAATTTGCCCGTCCAGACACCTCCAGCTAGTCTCTCATTGGTTCTCGCTATTCCTGTTCATCTTCCGCAGAAATTGCAAACTGGGCCAAACAGGAGGTTAAAGGCGCTGACTCTCCAAGTGGGGAGAGTGTTAGTAAAGCGTCTGGAATGTTGCACCCGAGTACCAGGGGAGGAAAACTGAGACATATTTGAACACGTCTCCCGTTCACATGGTTGATCATACTCTGGGTTCCACATGCATGTTTTAGCTGAAGGAAGAATACCTTAAACCTGGGAGTTGAAACCCGTGGAATGGGTACCATGCAATATGACTTCAAAGGGTCTTCATTTGCTCACCGAACCTCTCCAATCCTATCACTGCTGCGTTTATGCCCCTGTACACATGCTTGATTCTCTTTCGGAGACATAGCAATCCATAGGTTTTAAGATACTTACTAGTCAGGTACATTCTTAGGCGTTTAATATGCGGTGTTGAGTCCATTTCGTTGAGCAAGGAGTAGCTCTTGTCTATTCCATATTTGGCTTAAGGAACTTTATCTGTGCTCATTTCAATCTCTGGTTTTATGCAGCACCCCAACTCACCTTTACCCTTAAGCAAGCATAAGTTGGTTTTCTAAATTTGAGACCCTGTTCTGTTCTGTAATTCAGTTCCTGTGTAGCCAAGTTTACATTCCGTGTATTACTGATATCTTATGATGTTTCTTTTTCTGTGTGACTTATTTCAGTTAGAATCATCATACCTGAATCCACTCATTGTGCTGCTAAGGGCCTGATGACACAGATTTCATTGCTGAGTGATATTGCTTTGTAAGTAAATACCACAACTTCTTTATCCATTTTTCACTTTCTGCGATGTTGAACTTGTACTGTAAACGAGGTTCTTGTAAACAGAGCCGTTCCAAACTTTGGGGTGGCTGTGTCTTTTTGATTTTAATTTCCCTAAGCTATAGGACCATAAGTGGAAGTGCCCTAGGCTCTGTTGCTTTGTTTTTTAGATGTTTCAGGAAACACCATACACTTCTCCCGAGTGTCTGTTGGCAATTTACATCCCGCCCATCAGCATAACAAGGCTCCCAGTTCTCCATGGCCTGTCCTGCCTTTCTGGATTTTACACTTTTTTCAGATGGCCCTTTTGACCGGGGGGAAGTGAGACTTCATTGTAGTGCAGATTTCCTTTGCAAGCTTGCTTGGTTGGCCAAAAAGGGCGTATGCGTTTTTTCCTGAATATATTCAGGAAAAAACGCATACGCCCTTTTTGGCCAAGTGCATCATTGTGGACGTTCTGCCTCTTTTCCTATGCTTTCAATGCAATTCCAGTCTACCTCCTGAAATCGGTTTCCTGCAATTCTGCCCCGCTTTCAAGTCCTCTTGGCAGCCTTACTTCAGTCTATTTTTGGACGATAGCTGTCATTTATAACTCTGCAGGTTTGTGAATTACAGTGCCCCTGAGCTCCTTTCTTCAACTCGCTTTCTTTTGAGCTGGCCGCAACACCGCAGGATGGCTTCAGGCCCTAATCTGGTTCCGGCACGGCACGCTGAGCCTTTGGTTAATTCCTCTTCCTGGTGGGAAATGAGAGTTAAATTTGCCCGTCCAGACACCTCCAGCTAGCCTCTCATTGGTTCTCGCTATTCCTGTTCATCTTCCGCAGAAATTGCAAACTGGGCCAAACAGGAGGTTAAAGGGCTGACTCTCCAAGTGGGAGAGTGTTAGTAAAGCGTCTGGAATGTTGCACCCGAGTACCAGGGGAGGAAAACTGAGACATATTTGAACACGTCTCCCGATCACATGGTTGATCATACTCTAGGTTCCACATGCATGTTTTAGCTGAAGGAAGAATACCTTAAACCTGGAGAGTTGAAACCCGTGGAATGGGTACCATGCAATATGACTTCAAAGGGTCTTCATTTGCTCACCGAACCTCTCCAATCCTATCACTGCTGCGTTTATGCCCCTGTACACATGCTTGATTCTCTTTCGGAGACATAGCAATCCATAGGTTTTAAGATACTTACTAGTCAGGTACATTCTTAGGCGTTTAATATGCGGTGTTGAGTCCATTTCGTTGAGCAAGGAGTAGCTCTTGTCTATTCCATATTTGGCTTAAGGAACTTTATCTGTGCTCATTTCAATCTCTGGTTTTATGCAGCACCCCAACTCACCTTTACCCTTAAGCAAGCATAAGTTGGTTTTCTAAATTTGAGACCCTGTTCTGTTCTGTAATTCAGTTCCTGTGTAGCCAAGTTTACATTCCGTGTATTACTGATATCTTATGATGTTTCTTTTTCTGTGTGACTTATTTCAGTTAGAATCATCATACCTGAATCCACTCATTGTGCTGCTAAGGGCCTGATGACATAGATTTCATTGCTGAGTGATATTGCTTTGTAAGTAAATACCACAACTTCTTTATCCATTTTTCACTTTCTGCGATGTTGAACTTGTACTGTAAACGAGGTTCTTGTAAACAGAGCCGTTCCAAACTTTGGGGTGGCTGTGTCTTTTTGATTTTAATTTCCCTAAGCTATAGGACCATAAGTGGAAGTGCCCTAGGCTCTGTTGCTTTGTTTTTTAGATGTTTCAGGAAACACCATACACTTCTCCCGAGTGTCTGTTGGCAATTTACATCCCGCCCATCAGCATAACAAGGCTCCCAGTTCTCCATGGCCTGTCCTGCCTTTCTGGATTTTACACTTTTTTCAGATGGCCCTTTTGATCCGGGAGAAGTGAGACTTCATTGTAGTGCAGATTTCCTTTGCAAGCTTGCTTGGTTGGCCAAAAAGGGCGTATGCGTTTTTTCCTGAATATATTCAGGAAAAAACGCATACGCCCTTTTTGGCCAAGTGCATCATTGTGGACGTTCTGCCTCTTTTCCTATGCTTTCAATGCAATTCCAGTCTACCTCCTGAAATCGGTTTCCTGCAATTCTGCCCCGCTTTCAAGTCCTCTTGGCAGCCTTACTTCAGTCTATTTTGGGACGATAGCTGTCATTTATAACTCTGCAGGTTTGTGAATTACAGTGCCCCTGAGCTCCTTTCTTCAACTCGCTTTCTTGTGACCTGGCCGCAACACCGCAGGATGGCTTCAGGCCCTAATCTGGTTCCGGCACGGCACGCTGAGCCTTTGGTTAATTCCTCTTCCTGGTGGGAAATGAGAGTTAAATTTGCCCGTCCAGACACCTCCAGCTAGTCTCTCATTGGTTCTCGCTATTCCTGTTCATCTTCCGCAGAAATTGCAAACTGGGCCAAACAGGAGGTTAAAGGCGCTGACTCTCCAAGTGGGGAGAGTGTTAGTAAAGCGTCTGGAATGTTGCACCCGAGTACCAGGGGAGGAAAACTGAGACATATTTGAACACGTCTCCCGTTCACATGGTTGATCATACTCTGGGTTCCACATGCATGTTTTAGCTGAAGGAAGAATACCTTAAACCTGGGTAGTTGAAACCCGTGGAATGGGTACCATGCAATATGACTTCAAAGGGTCTTCATTTGCTCACCGAACCTCTCCAATCCTATCACTGCTGCGTTTATGCCCCTGTACACATGCTTGATTCTCTTTCGGAGACATAGCAATCCATAGGTTTTAAGATACTTACTAGTCAGGTACATTCTTAGGCGTTTAATATGCGGTGTTGAGTCCATTTCGTTGAGCAAGGAGTAGCTCTTGTCTATTCCATATTTGGCTTAAGGAACTTTATCTGTGCTCATTTCAATCTCTGGTTTTATGCAGCACCCCAACTCACCTTTACCCTTAAGCAAGCATAAGTTGGTTTTCTAAATTTGAGACCCTGTTCTGTTCTGTAATTCAGTTCCTGTGTAGCCAAGTTTACATTCCGTGTATTACTGATATCTTATGATGTTTCTTTTTCTGTGTGACTTATTTCAGTTAGAATCATCATACCTGAATCCACTCATTGTGCTGCTAAGGGCCTGATGACATAGATTTCATTGCTGAGTGATATTGCTTTGTAAGTAAATACCACAACTTCTTTATCCATTTTTCACTTTCTGCGATGTTGAACTTGTACTGTAAACGAGGTTCTTGTAAACAGAGCGTCCCAAACTTTGGGGTGGCTGTGTCTTTTTGATTTTAATTTCCCTAAGCTATAGGACCATAAGTGGCAGTGCCCTAGGCTCTGTTGCTTTGTTTTTTAGATGTTTCAGGAAACACCATACACTTCTCCCGAGTGTCTGTTGGCAATTTACATCCCGCCCATCAGCATAACAAGGCTCCCAGTTCTCCATGGCCTGTCCTGCCTTTCTGGATTTTACACTTTTTTCAGATGGCCCTTTTGACCGGGGGGAAGTGAGACTTCATTGTAGTGCAGATTTCCTTTGCAAGCTTGCTTGGTTGGCCAAAAAGGGCGTATGCGTTTTTTCCTGAATATATTCAGGAAAAAACGCATACGCCCTTTTTGGCCAAGTGCATCATTGTGGACGTTCTGCCTCTTTTCCTATGCTTTCAATGCAATTCCAGTCTACCTCCTGAAATCGGTTTCCTGCAATTCTGCCCCGCTTTCAAGTCCTCTTGGCAGCCTTACTTCAGTCTATTTTTGGACGATAGCTGTCATTTATAACTCTGCAGGTTTGTGAATTACAGTGCCCCTGAGCTCCTTTCTTCAACTCGCTTTCTTTTGAGCTGGCCGCAACACCGCAGGATGGCTTCAGGCCCTAATCTGGTTCCGGCACGGCACGCTGAGCCTTTGGTTAATTCCTCTTCCTGGTGGGAAATGAGAGTTAAATTTGCCCGTCCAGACACCTCCAGCTAGCCTCTCATTGGTTCTCGCTATTCCTGTTCATCTTCCGCAGAAATTGCAAACTGGGCCAAACAGGAGGTTAAAGGCGACTGACTCTCCAAGTGGGGAGAGTGTTAGTAAAGCGTCTGGAATGTTGCACCCGAGTACCAGGGGAGGAAAACTGAGACATATTTGAACACGTCTCCCGATCACATGGTTGATCATACTCTGGGTTCCACATGCATGTTTTAGCTGAAGGAAGAATACCTTAAACCTGGAGAGTTGAGACCCGTGGAATGGGTACCATGCAATATGACTTCAAAGGGTCTTCATTTGCTCACCGAACCTCTCCAATCCTATCACTGCTGCGTTTATGCCCCTGTACACATGCTTGATTCTCTTTCGGAGACATAGCAATCCATAGGTTTTAAGATACTTACTAGTCAGGTACATTCTTAGGCGTTTAATATGCGGTGTTGAGTCCATTTCGTTGAGCAAGGAGTAGCTCTTGTCTATTCCATATTTGGCTTAAGGAACTTTATCTGTGCTCATTTCAATCTCTGGTTTTATGCAGCACCCCAACTCACCTTTCCCTTAAGCAAGCATAAGTTGGTTTTCTAAATTTGAGACCCTGTTCTGTTCTGTAATTCAGTTCCTGTGTAGCCAAGTTTACATTCCGTGTATTACTGATATCTTATGATGTTTCTTTTTCTGTGTGACTTATTTCAGTTAGAATCATCATACCTGAATCCACTCATTGTGCTGCTAAGGGCCTGATGACACAGATTTCATTGCTGAGTGATATTGCTTTGTAAGTAAATACCACAACTTCTTTATCCATTTTTCACTTTCTGCGATGTTGAACTTGTACTGTAAACGAGGTTCTTGTAAACAGAGCCGTTCCAAACTTTGGGGTGGCTGTGTCTTTTTGATTTTAATTTCCCTAAGCTATAGGACCATAAGTGGAAGTGCCCTAGGCTCTGTTGCTTTGTTTTTTAGATGTTTCAGGAAACACCATACACTTCTCCCGAGTGGTTGTTGGCAATTTACATCCCGCCCATCAGCATAACAAGGCTCCCAGTTCTCCATGGCCTGTCCTGCCTTTCTGGATTTTACACTTTTTTCAGATGGCCCTTTTGACCGGGGGGAAGTGAGACTTCATTGTAGTGCAGATTTCCTTTGCAAGCTTGCTTGGTTGGCCAAAAAGGGCGTATGCGTTTTTTCCTGAATATATTCAGGAAAAAACGCATACGCCCTTTTTGGCCAAGTGCATCATTGTGGACGTTCTGCCTCTTTTCCTATGCTTTCAATGCAATTCCAGTCTACCTCCTGAAATCGGTTTCCTGCAATTCTGCCCCGCTTTCAAGTCCTCTTGGCAGCCTTACTTCAGTCTATTTTTGGACGATAGCTGTCATTTATAACTCTGCAGGTTTGTGAATTACAGTGCCCCTGAGCTCCTTTCTTCAACTCGCTTTCTTGTGACCTGGCCGCAACACCGCAGGATGGCTTCAGGCCCTAATCTGGTTCCGGCACGGCACGCTGAGCCTTTGGTTATTTCCTCTTCCTGGTGGGAAATGAGAGTTAAATTTGCCCGTCCAGACACCTCCAGCTAGTCTCTCATTGGTTCTCGCTATTCCTGTTCATCTTCCGCAGAAATTGCAAACTGGGCCAAACAGGAGGTTAAAGGGCTGACTCTCCAAGTGGGGAGAGTGTTAGTAAAGCGTCTGGAATGTTGCACCCGAGTACCAGGGGAGGAAAACTGAGACATATTTGAACACGTCTCCCGTTCACATGGTTGATCATACTCTGGGTTCCACATGCATGTTTTAGCTGAAGGAAGAATACCTTAAACCTGGAGAGTTGAGACCCGTGGAATGGGTACCATGCAATATGACTTCAAAGGGTCTTCATTTGCTCACCGAACCTCTCCAATCCTATCACTGCTGCGTTTATGCCCCTGTACACATGCTTGATTCTCTTTCGGAGACATAGCAATCCATAGGTTTTAAGATACTTACTAGTCAGGTACATTCTTAGGCGTTTAATATGCGGTGTTGAGTCCATTTCGTTGAGCAAGGAGTAGCTCTTGTCTATTCCATATTTGGCTTAAGGAACTTTATCTGTGCTCATTTCAATCTCTGGTTTTATGCAGCACCCCAACTCACCTTTACCCTTAAGCAAGCATAAGTTGGTTTTCTAAATTTGAGACCCTGTTCTGTTCTGTAATTCAGTTCCTGTGTAGCCAAGTTTACATTCCGTGTATTACTGATATCTTATGATGTTTCTTTTTCTGTGTGACTTATTTCAGTTAGAATCATCATACCTGAATCCACTCATTGTGCTGCTAAGGGCCTGATGACATAGATTTCATTGCTGAGTGATATTGCTTTGTAAGTAAATACCACAACTTCTTTATCCATTTTTCACTTTCTGCGATGTTGAACTTGTACTGTAAACGAGGTTCTTGTAAACAGAGGCGTCCCAAACTTTGGGGTGGCTGTGTCTTTTTGATTTTAATTTCCCTAAGCTATAGGACCATAAGTGGAAGTGCCCTAGGCTCTGTTGCTTTGTTTTTTAGATGTTTCAGGAAACACCATACACTTCTCCCGAGTGTCTGTTGGCAATTTACATCCCGCCCATCAGCATAACAAGGCTCCCAGTTCTCCATGGCCTGTCCTGCCTTTCTGGATTTTACACTTTTTTCAGATGGCCCTTTTGACCGGGGGAAGTGAGACTTCATTGTAGTGCAGATTTCCTTTGCAAGCTTGCTTGGTTGGCCAAAAAGGGCGTATGCGTTTTTTCCTGAATATATTCAGGAAAAAACGCATACGCCCTTTTTGGCCAAGTGCATCATTGTGGACGTTCTGCCTCTTTTCCTATGCTTTCAATGCAATTCCAGTCTACCTCCTGAAATCGGTTCCTGCAATTCTGCCCCGCTTTCAAGTCCTCTTGGCAGCCTTACTTCAGTCTATTTTTGGACGATAGCTGTCATTTATAACTCTGCAGGTTTGTGAATTACAGTGCCCCTGAGCTCCTTTCTTCAACTCGCTTTCTTGTGACCTGGCCGCAACACCGCAGGATGGCTTCAGGCCCTAATCTGGTTCCGGCACGGCATGCTGAGCCTTTGGTTAATTCCTCTTCCTGGTGGGAAATGAGAGTTAAATTTGCCCGTCCAGACACCTCAAGCTAGCCTCTCATTGGTTCTCGCTATTCCTGTTCATCTTCCGCAGAAATTGCAAACTGGGCCAAACAGGAGGTTAAAGGGACCGACTCTCCAAGTGGGAGAGTGTTAGTAAAGCGTCTGGAATGTTGCACCCGAGTACCAGGGGAGGAAACTGAGACATATTTGAACACGTCTCCCGTTCACATGGTTGATCATACTTTGGTTCCACATGCATGTTTTAGCTGAAGGAAGAATACCTTAAACCTGGAGAGTTAAGACCCGTGTAATGGGTACCATGCAATATGACTTCAAGGGTCTTCATTTGCTCACCGAACCTCTCCATCCTATCACTGCTGCGTTTATGCCCCTGTACACATGCTTGATTCTCTTTCGGAGACATAGCAATCCATAGGTTTTACGATACTTACTAGTCAGGTACATTCTTAGGCGTTTAATATGCGGTGTTGAGTCCATTTCGTTGAGCAAGGAGTAGCTCTTGTCTATTCCATATTTGGCTTAAGGAACTTTATCTGTGCTCATTTCAATCTCTGGTTTTATGCAGCACCCCAACTCACCTTTACCCTTAAGCAGCATAAGTTGGTTTTCTAAATTTGAGACCCTGTTCTGTTCTGTAATTCAGTTCCTGTGTAGCCAAGTTTACATTCCGTGTATTACTGATATCTTATGATGTTTCTTTTTCTGTGTGACTTATTTCAGTTAGAATCATCAGTACCTGAATCCACTCATTAGTGCTGCTAAGGGCCTGATGACATAGATTTCATTGCTGAGTGATATTGCATTGTAAGTAATACCACAACTTCTTTATCCATTTTTCACTTTCTGCGATGTTGAACTTGTACTGTAAACGAGGTTCTTGTAAACAGAGCCGGTCCAAACTTTGGGGTGGCTGTGTCTTTTTGATTTTAATTTCCCTAAGCTATAGGACCATAAGTGGAAGTGCCCTAGGCTCTGTTGCTTTGTTTTTTAGATGTTTCAGGAAACACCATACACTTCTCCCGAGTGGTCTGTTGGCAATTTACATCCCGCCCATCAGCATAACAAGGCTCCCAGTTCTCCATGGCCTGTCCTGCCTTTCTGGATTTTACACTTTTTTCAGATGGCCCTTTTGACCGGGGGGAGTGAGACTTCATTGTAGTGCAGATTTCCTTTGCAAGCTTGCTTGGTTGGCCAAAAAGGGCGTATGCGTTTTTTCCTGAATATATTCAGGAAAAAACGCATACGCCCTTTTTGGCCAAGTGCATCATTGTGGACGTTCTGCCTCTTTTCCTATGCTTTCAATGCAATTCCAGTCTACCTCCTGAAATCGGTTTCCTGCAATTCTGCCCCCGCTTTCAAGTCCTCTTGGCAGCCTTACTTCAGTCTATTTTTGGACGATAGCTGTCATTTATAACTCTGCAGGTTTGTGAATTACAGTGCCCCTGAGCTCCTTTCTTCAACTCGCTTTCTTGTGAGCTGGCCGCAACACCGCAGGATGGCTTCAGGCCCTAATCTGGTTCCGGCACGGCACGCTGAGCCTTTGGTTATTTCCTCTTCCTGGTGGGAAATGAGAGTTAAATTTGCCCGTCCAGACACCTCCAGCTAGTCTCTCATTGGTTCTCGCTATTCCTGTTCATCTTCCGCAGAAATTGCAAACTGGGCCAAACAGGAGGTTAAAGGGACTGACTCTCCAAGTGGGGAGAGTGTTAGTAAAGCGTCTGGAATGTTGCACCCGAGTACCAGGGGAGGAAAACTGAGACATATTTGAACACGTCTCCCGATCACATGGTTGATCATACTCTGGGTTCCACATGCATGTTTTAGCTGAAGGAAGAATACCTTAAACCTGGGTAGTTGAAACCCGTGGAATGGGTACCATGCAATATGACTTCAAAGGGTCTTCATTTGCTCACCGAACCTCTCCAATCCTATCACTGCTGCGTTTATGCCCCTGTACACATGCTTGATTCTCTTTCGGAGACATAGCAATCCATAGGTTTTAAGATACTTACTAGTCAGGTACATTCTTAGGCGTTTAATATGCGGTGTTGAGTCCATTTCGTTGAGCAAGGAGTAGCTCTTGTCTATTCCATATTTGGCTTAAGGAACTTTATCTGTGCTCATTTCAATCTCTGGTTTTATGCAGCACCCCAACTCACCTTTACCCTTAAGCAAGCATAAGTTGGTTTTCTAAATTTGAGACCCTGTTCTGTTCTGTAATTCAGTTCCTGTGTAGCCAAGTTTACATTCCGTGTATTACTGATATCTTATGATGTTTCTTTTTCTGTGTGACTTATTTCAGTTAGAATCATCATACCTGAATCCACTCATTGTGCTGCTAAGGGCCTGATGACATAGATTTCATTGCTGAGTGATATTGCTTTGTAAGTAAATACCACAACTTCTTTATCCATTTTTCACTTTCTGCGATGTTGAACTTGTACTGTAAACGAGGTTCTTGTAAACAGAGGCGTCCCAAACTTTGGGGTGGCTGTGTCTTTTTGATTTTAATTTCCCTAAGCTATAGGACCATAAGTGGAAGTGCCCTAGGCTCTGTTGCTTTGTTTTTTAGATGTTTCAGGAAACACCATACACTTCTCCCGAGTGTCTGTTGGCAATTTACATCCCGCCCATCAGCATAACAAGGCTCCCAGTTCTCCATGGCCTGTCCTGCCTTTCTGGATTTTACACTTTTTTCAGATGGCCCTTTTGACCGGGGGGAAGTGAGACTTCATTGTAGTGCAGATTTCCTTTGCAAGCTTGCTTGGTTGGCCAAAAAGGGCGTATGCGTTTTTTCCTGAATATATTCAGGAAAAAACGCATACGCCCGTTTTGGCCAAGTGCATCATTGTGGACGTTCTGCCTCTTTTCCTATGCTTTCAATGCAATTCCAGTCTACCTCCTGAAATCGGTTTCCTGCAATTCTGCCCCGCTTTCAAGTCCTCTTGGCAGCCTTACTTCAGTCTATTTTTGGACGATAGCTGTCATTTATAACTCTGCAGGTTTGTGAATTACAGTGCCCCTGAGCTCCTTTCTTCAACTCGCTTTCTTGTGAGCTGGCCGCAACACCGCAGGATGGCTTCAGGCCCTAATCTGGTTCCGGCACGGCACGCTGAGCCTTTGGTTATTCCTCTTCCTGGTGGGAAATGAGAGTTAAATTTGCCCGTCCAGACACCTCCAGCTAGCCTCTCATTGGTTCTCGCTATTCCTGTTCATCTTCCGCAGAAATTGCAAACTGGGCCAAACAGGAGGTTAAAGGCGCTGACTCTCCAAGTGGGGAGAGTGTTAGTAAAGCGTCTGGAATGTTGCACCCGAGTACCAGGGGAGGAAAACTGAGACATATTTGAACACGTCTCCCGATTCACATGGTTGATCATACTCTGGGTTCCACATGCATGTTTTAGCTGAAGGAAGAATACCTTAAACCTGGAGAGTTGAGACCCGTGGAATGGGTACCATGCAATATGACTTCAAAGGGTCTTCATTTGCTCACCGAACCTCTCCAATCCTATCACTGCTGCGTTTATGCCCCTGTACACATGCTTGATTCTCTTTCGGAGACATAGCAATCCATAGGTTTTAAGATACTTACTAGTCAGGTACATTCTTAGGCGTTTAATATGCGGTGTTGAGTCCATTTCGTTGAGCAAGGAGTAGCTCTTGTCTATTCCATATTTGGCTTAAGGAACTTTATCTGTGCTCATTTCAATCTCTGGTTTTATGCAGCACCCCAACTCACCTTTCCCCTTAAGCAAGCATAAGTTGGTTTTCTAAATTTGAGACCCTGTTCTGTTCTGTAATTCAGTTCCTGTGTAGCCAAGTTTACATTCCGTGTATTAGCTGATATCTTATGATGTTTCTTTTTCTGTGTGACTTATTTCAGTTAGAATCATCATACCTGAATCCACTCATTGTGCTGCTAAGGGCCTGATGACATAGATTTCATTGCTGAGTGATATTGCTTTGTAAGTAAATACCACAACTTCTTTATCCATTTTTCACTTTCTGCGATGTTGAACTTGTACTGTAAACGAGGTTCTTGTAAACAGAGCCGTCCAAACTTTGGGGTGGCTGTGTCTTTTTGATTTTAATTTCCCTAAGCTATAGGACCATAAGTGGAAGTGCCCTAGGCTCTGTTGCTTTGTTTTTTAGATGTTTCAGGAAACACCATACACTTCTCCCGAGTGTCTGTTGGCAATTTACATCCCGCCCATCAGCATAACAAGGCTCCCAGTTCTCCATGGCCTGTCCTGCCTTTCTGGATTTTACACTTTTTTCAGATGGCCCTTTTGACCGGGGGGAAGTGAGACTTCATTGTAGTGCAGATTTCCTTTGCAAGCTTGCTTGGTTGGCCAAAAAGGGCGTATGCGTTTTTTCCTGAATATATTCAGGAAAAAACGCATACGCCCTTTTTGGCCAAGTGCATCATTGTGGACGTTCTGCCTCTTTTCCTATGCTTTCAATGCAATTCCAGTCTACCTCCTGAAATCGGTTTCCTGCAATTCTGCCCCGCTTTCAAGTCCTCTTGGCAGCCTTACTTCAGTCTATTTTTGGACGATAGCTGTCATTTATAACTCTGCAGGTTTGTGAATTACAGTGCCCCTGAGCTCCTTTCTTCAACTCGCTTTCTTGTGAGCCTGGCCGCAACACCGCAGGATGGCTTCAGGCCCTAATCTGGTTCCGGCACGGCACGCTGAGCCTTTGGTTAATTCCTCTTCCTGGTGGGAAATGAGAGTTAAATTTGCCCGTCCAGACACCTCCAGCTAGTCCTCTCATTGGTTCTCGCTATTCCTGTTCATCTTCCGCAGAAATTGCAAACTGGGCCAAACAGGAGGTTAAAGGGACTGACTCTCCAAGTCGGGGAGAGTGTTAGTAAAGCGTCTGGAATGTTGCACCCGAGTACCAGGGTAGGAAAACTGAGACATATTTGAACACGTCTCCCGATCACATGGTTGATCATACTCTAGGTTCCACATGCATGTTTTAGCTGAAGGAAGAATACCTTAAACCTGGGTAGTTGAAACCCGTGGAATGGGTACCATGCAATATGACTTCAAAGGGTCTTCATTTGCTCACCGAACCTCTCCAATCCTATCACTGCTGCGTTTATGCCCCTGTACACATGCTTGATTCTCTTTCGGAGACATAGCAATCCATAGGTTTTAAGATACTTACTAGTCAGGTACATTCTTAGGCGTTTAATATGCGGTGTTGAGTCCATTTCGTTGAGCAAGGAGTAGCTCTTGTCTATTCCATATTTGGCTTAAGGAACTTTATCTGTGCTCATTTCAATCTCTGGTTTATGCAGCACCCCAACTCACCTTTCCCCTTAAGCAAGAATAAGTTGGTTTTCTAAATTTGAGACCCTGTTCTGTTCTGTAATTCAGTTCCTGTGTAGCCAAGTTTACATTCCGTGTATTACTGATATCTTATGATGTTTCTTTTTCTGTGTGACTTATTTCAGTTAGAATCATCATACCTGAATCCACTCATTGTGCTGCTAAGGGCCTGATGACACAGATTTCATTGCTGAGTGATATTGCTTTGTAAGTAAATACCACAACTTCTTTATCCATTTTTCACTTTCTGCGATGTTGAACTTGTACTGTAAACGAGGTTCTTGTAAACAGAGGCGTCCAAACTTTGGGGTGGCTGTGTCTTTTTGATTTTAATTTCCCTAAGCTATAGGACCATAAGTGGAAGTGCCCTAGGCTCTGTTGCTTTGTTTTTTAGATGTTTCAGGAAACACCATACACTTCTCCCGAGTGTCTGTTGGCAATTTACATCCCGCCCATCAGCATAACAAGGCTCCCAGTTCTCCATGGCCTGTCCTGCCTTTCTGGATTTTACACTTTTTTCAGATGGCCCTTTTGACCGGGGGGAAGTGAGACTTCATTGTAGTGCAGATTTCCTTTGCAAGCTTGCTTGGTTGGCCAAAAAGGGCGTATGCGTTTTTTCCTGAATATATTCAGGAAAAAACGCATACGCCCTTTTTGGCCAAGTGCATCATTGTGGACGTTCTGCCTCTTTTCCTATGCTTTCAATGCAATTCCAGTCTACCTCCTGAAATCGGTTTCCTGCAATTCTGCCCCGCTTTCAAGTCCTCTTGGCAGCCTTACTTCAGTCTATTTTTGGACGATAGCTGTCATTTATAACTCTGCAGGTTTGTGAATTACAGTGCCCCTGAGCTCCTTTCTTCAACTCGCTTTCTTGTGACCTGGCCGCAACACCGCAGGATGGCTTCAGGCCCTAATCTGGTTCCGGCACGGCACGCTGAGCCTTTGGTTATTTCCTCTTCCTGGTGGGAAATGAGAGTTAAATTTGCCCGTCCAGACACCTCCAGCTAGCCTCTCATTGGTTCTCGCTATTCCTGTTCATCTTCCGCAGAAATTGCAAACTGGGCCAAACAGGAGGTTAAAGGCGCTGACTCTCCAAGTGGGGAGAGTGTTAGTAAAGCGTCTGGAATGTTGCACCCGAGTACCAGGGGAGGAAAACTGAGACATATTTGAACACGTCTCCCGTTCACATGGTTGATCATACTTGGGTTCCACATGCATGTTTTAGCTGAAGGAAGAATACCTTAAACCTGGAGAGTTGAGACCCGTGTAATGGGTACCATGCAATATGACTTCAAAGGGTCTTCATTTGCTCACCGAACCTCTCCAATCCTATCACTGCTGCGTTTATGCCCCTGTACACATGCTTGATTCTCTTTCGGAGACATAGCAATCCATAGGTTTTAAGATACTTACTAGTCAGGTACATTCTTAGGCGTTTAATATGCGGTGTTGAGTCCATTTCGTTGAGCAAGGAGTAGCTCTTGTCTATTCCATATTTGACTTAAGGAACTTTATCTGTGCTCATTTCAATCTCTGGTTTTATGCAGCACCCCAACTCACCTTTACCCTTAAGCAAGCATAAGTTGGTTTTCTAAATTTGAGACCCTGTTCTGTTCTGTAATTCAGTTCCTGTGTAGCCAAGTTTACATTCCGTGTATTACTGATATCTTATGATGTTTCTTTTTCTGTGTGACTTATTTCAGTTAGAATCATCATACCTGAATCCACTCATTGTGCTGCTAAGGGCCTGATGACACAGATTTCATTGCTGAGTGATATTGCTTTGTAAGTAAATACCACAACTTCTTTATCCATTTTTCACTTTCTGCGATGTTGAACTTGTACTGTAAACGAGGTTCTTGTAAACAGAGCCGTTCCAAACTTTGGGGTGGCTGTGTCTTTTTGATTTTAATTTCCCTAAGCTATAGGACCATAAGTGGAAGTGCCCTAGGCTCTGTTGCTTTGTTTTTTAGATGTTTCAGGAAACACCATACACTTCTCCCGAGTGTCTGTTGGCAATTTACATCCCGCCCATCAGCATAACAAGGCTCCCAGTTCTCCATGGCCTGTCCTGCCTTTCTGGATTTTACACTTTTTTTCAGATGGCCCTTTTGACCGGGGGGAAGTGAGACTTCATTGTAGTGCAGATTTCCTTTGCAAGCTTGCTTGGTTGGCCAAAAAGGGCGTATGCGTTTTTTCCTGAATATATTCAGGAAAAAACGCATACGCCCTTTTGGCCAAGTGCATCATTGTGGACGTTCTGCCTCTTTTCCTATGCTTTCAATGAAA